>NC_068363.1:93797982-94107278 GCF_020536995.1 Dreissena polymorpha
TAATATTACTGAAAGATAAACGTTCTATTATCTCGTACATCAGCCACCACACAACCCATCTTCTTGAAAATAGGTGAATTGATTCAATTGGTCGGCAGGTATTTCGAACAGCATTATTATTATTCTACAGTAAATAACGTGATTAAGAAAACACTTATATTGCACCACGTAACATGCTATAAAATTATAATATTGAAGTACACATACCGGGTATACACTTTATTTTAGATGGGTAGGTATATCATGTCAAGCTCTTTTACATATGAAAGAGCTGTTTGTCATTTGGAAGTCAGGTCCCAAAATGTGCTTAAAAGGAAGTCAGTTCCAAATAAGGGGGTTAAACCAATAATGTTTGCCAATAAATTAATTATCAGTGATAAAACGGCGTCGGTAAAATGAAATAAACATGATTTTATTTTTATATTATACTGTTCACGTGTGTCAATACTGTGTATTATAAGAGAAAATGATATTTGTACATCCAATTTCTCGAACGTCCCGTAAGAAGACAACAGATTTGTGGACGGTTTTCCTTCAATAACTTTTTTATCCCGACGTCTACGATCTTGAAACAAAAAAACCGAGGGAAGCACACACACCGGAGAGCCGAAACGGCGTATTCATTTAAAATAATTATAAATACAAAGGGGCTTACCGGGTGAAAATATCCTCCCTTCCTTTAAGAAAATCCAACAAACGACGCCATCTTTGAAGTTTTGCAACAACTTTCTCACTTAAACGCGGTAAGCTCCCGTATACGTGTGCCCCCCTGCTGCAGATATATACAAAACATGACATGATCGTTAATAACACATGTACATCATATCTTACCTTTATTTCATTGTTTACGTTCTTTATTTAATAATATTATATGTACGAACGTGTTTTCTCATGTCCATGGACATATGCTTTTTTACTGTTGAATATTGTTTGTTAATTTAAGTTCAATACGCATAGGCATGTTTGTTCATTAAGTATGGCAATACTTTCATGATGATTCTCGAAAGAAGGTATGAGCACATAACCGGACCAGGTAAGGTATGAGCACATAGCCGGACCAGGTGAGCTCAATCGTAAGAGCACTTGCATATCTAAATTCGCCCAGGAACATATGGATAAGTTAACTAACCAAAGCGATATGACATTATACATGTATATGCTGAAATCTAACAAACGAACGAATTATCAAACATGGTATGTACACTGAGTTGGTAGTGTAATTTCTGTTAGAATATCGTATTAAATATGTAAATTTAAAATGATTGTGCCCGCACGTGAGTTTGTTTCCTTTTTAAGTCTATACGATCCTAGGCTGCACCCAGTGTGTGTATTTGTGTATTTCCAAGGTTATGAGTTACCTCCGCGCCTAAGGCTGCATAATGTTGGGACCCGGAGTGTGTCAAGCACTCCTACCTAATAAGCTTAGACTGACGACAGTTGGGACGAATTTGGAATGATAGCTGTAATTTCCAGTTATTTATTTTTTTACTGAAATACTTTTTATTTCTTTTTTTACTGAAATACTTTTTATTTCTTTTTTTACTGAAATACTTTTTAATTTTTGATATGGTCTTGTGCTGCGGGGGATAGGATTATCCGGAAAAACGCTCCTGTCCGGTATGGTTACCACAAAACAAACACACAAAAAAGCATTGGGCTGGGAGCGGGAATCGAACCGGTGTCGTAAAAAGCGTACGTGCCGACCACTGCGCTAGCGGGACGCAGAACGACTCTGAATAAAGTTGTTTTATCTATATATATCATGGCAGTGCAGCGTTTACAATTTTCAGGTTCAAAATTGTTCGTATTCTTTTGATTTGTGATCGAGTAAAAAGTTAATTTTACATGTTTTCATTCGCATTTTTTTTAAATCGAGACCAAATATGAAACACAATAGAGAAAATATATAGATCTAGTTGTTTCATTGGTCCATAAAGATAAAATGGATGTAAAATTACTAATTTAAAATTAACGTTTTCATACACTTATTATATCAGTTTCCCCAGAATATGCTGTTCCATTAATATTTACCTTTATCAGTTTATAATCAGCGAGGTATGCCGATTAGAAAAATCGAGCTATCTCAATCGGCTCGGTCTTTTACATAAGGTCGCAATTGTGAAGATTTATTTCATTTTCATGGTATGATAACTTAGACGAGCTGCTTCGCAGCATCGTCAAAAAGCTCCCAATTCAAATCCTATAATGAGCCAGAGCAAGCATTCAGTAGTATATCTCATGAATCCTTTCTTTCAAATATCAGTTCAGTTTCCTGCTACTTTTCATTGAGATATAGTTAATTATTAATAGCCAATTTAGACCGTGAAATTACAAAATACATGAACATAGTTTTACAGTTTAATGACATTTCATCAAAATTTCATAATAAGGTGTCTTTCGTTCACTTGGTATAACGTTATTTTCTTAGTTTCCCCTTCAGTATTTTGTTATAATAATGGTTCATAAAATAAACATGTGTGACTAAGTAAACTATCAACCTTAACAGCGATAATTTTGTTTATGTAAGGGGAAGTAATAAGATATATGTATGTGTTGAGCAAAATCAGATGTTAAAATACTTATGACAATCGAAAATCAATGCATTGTAAATGATTATTAATATATTAGAAACGTTCGGTGAGTCATTTCTTACGTTTGCAATAAGTTTTTCTTTTGTACTGTTTCATGATCAAACTCCAATATCAGTGGAGTCACCAAACGTCTCGTCAACTGTCGAGATTAAGCAGTTAACGTCTGTAAAAGCCATAATTCAGCCTTTTATATAAAACACCGTCGTTATAACCATACATTTGTAAACACTTACAAAATGCAATAAATTGTAATTCGATATATTATTAGTGTTTAACAGAAAATCATTGTTTACAAAGGCCACTTAGTCTTAAGGTGGAATAATATAGCAGACTTGCTTAGTTCAGGGTACGTAAATACCTTCAAGGGAAATAACGTAATCCGCAATCAAAATTATGTACGATCTCGTCAATGTTTTGTAAAAAAAAGGATCGGTCTAACCCATAAAACTATATTAAAATGGACGAAATAAATGTTTACAAATTTACATTTTTGGTCGTTCAGTTTACAAGTCATTTATGTGAAAATACATGTAACTCGGCATGGAAGAGAGCATATCTAATGTATCCTTTTTTTCAAATATCGGTTTGGTTTCCTGCTAATTTCCCTTGAACTATTGTTGATTATCAATAATCACTCTATTTATCCATGCAAAGAACTGTCCCCTTAAAGTAACATAAATACTCAACATCAACTTATATTTAGCTAAAAATTTCGTAAAAATGTAGTTATCCCATAAAAACCCGTATTTCATATAGCAATAGCCAACATTTCAACGCTAGATGTGGTATGGTAACATAGATTTAACGAGATATAAAAATGCTCATTTTTGTCCCCTACCGGTTTCACCGGAGGAGACTTATGGTTTGCGCTCTGTATGTCCGTGAGTCCGTCAATCTGTGAGTCTGTCACACTTTTCTGGATCCTGCGATAACTTTAACAGTTCTCGATATTTTTTTCATGAAACTTGAAACATGGATAGATGGCAATATGGACATTATGCACGTCATCTCATTTTGTTCCTACGTCAAAAATTATGGTTGCTATGGCAAAAAATATAACCAAATTATTCTGACAATGGTGGAGCCGGTATAGGAGATATACGGCTTGACAATAGTCTTGTTATTATTATTTTTTGTTGCAAAATAGATTCCATTTTAATTTCCTTCAACGATATCTATTCATACGACACACGAACATGAAATTGGTACATAAACATGATTAGTTATGTGTTAACTTTATTTTACGAAATATTGTACGAAATATTACTAGATTGTTTGTGTTTATTGACTTTTAAAAATGAAAGTTTACCTTCTGTCTTCAAGGGAATTTCAATAGCTCTTACACCTAGCTAGTTGATTCAGTTCACCTCATTCAATTTGATTATCGCTACTCCGGTATGACTTTGTATTTGTTATAAAACTACGTTAGCTTATTTTCACTCGTGTGTCAGTGTACCAGTAGTAGTCCAATAATGAAATAGCTCATCAAGGAGTATGTAACATTAATCTGCACTTGCTATCAGAATCAAAGCGCTGTAGGCGCTAAAGGCCTGGGGCTAGATGTAGTGTGACGTAAAATGCATTTAGGAATTTATACGGATTGACCCTAGCGGTTGAGTGCAGAAGCTCAGAGACTGTCAGAAAAGACGATATTTGTGTATACACTACAGTGTACATAGGCGTTGAAGGACTACACGATACTGGTGGTGGGAACGATAACCTTTTGTTTAACACTACATATCTGGTAGAGGTTCGTCTACATAGGCGGTGAAGATATACAACAAGAACAACAACATGGCCGCAAAAAATGTTATTGTTGGCGTCATATCAATCACGTTCAATAGCCTAAAATAGCTTTCTATTACATTATGAACAGATCAGGAAAACACTCATACTTCCTTTATAATGTGTATACAAAAGACAATCCACTCTCCCTGATAAAGAACGGTACAGATTGTGTAATTTGTCTCAAGTAGAACTTTTCGCACTCGATTTTCGCGCTCGATCTGCGCAGCGAAATACCATATCCGGTTACTTCATCTATTTCCGAGAATGATCGTGAATATTTGTTGTTGTTTTCTGTTTTTCTGCAATTTCTTTTTAACGCAAAATAAAATAACAATATTTTAAAATATGTTTATGAATACATGTACCAAATATAATGTCTTCAAAAAATGTACCAGAAACAAATTATTCTTACTGTCTCTGTAAACACTTGATCTTTTCGACCTAGACCGTCAAGTGAGGCACGTATTCTCGCATTAATATGTAAACAATAAAAACTATGTCGTAGCCAATGCTTAGCAATTTCGCTTCAGTAATATTTTTTTACAATTTTTATGACACTGTAATGTTATATAGCGATGTTTTGTATTTACAAGGCGGGTTATTGAGATCTGCGAAGAACTTGTTTTATTGCGCATGAATTAAGTGGTAAATCTGAGTTTTGGGAATTTGGTTTTTGGCAGCCAGCCGATTCGGATAGGATCAGAAATGTGTATCATTACTATGGCCTTGGGGTAGCCCCAAGACAAAACGGGTTGCAGTCATCAAGATCACAGGTTTTCGATGTATTTATGGATCTCAAATGTTCACGTTCCTGTGATATTATTATTAGTGACTATTTTATGTCTGGAAAAGTAGGCTTTTCAGAATTATATTCTGGAGTTAACACTGACGCAAAAAAGTAATGCACACTATCTTCCTGAACCCTAGTTTCTATGTTAATACTCCAATGTGTGTCCCTTTCATTACCAAGACCGCACCAACTATGAGCTTCACTATGTACAAAACTCCAGAACGATTTCTGATTGTTTAATCCATTTTTGAAACATTTTCCTTTAAAAGAGAATGGCCCGTGTTGCATTATGTCTATGCTATCAATAGGTCACATAGTCTCCATGGCTTCGGTTTTACGTTCATCATTTCCAGATTTAATTAGTCTTTTTCGACATTTGTAACACGATACAAATCAATTCACAAAGATTTTTCAATATAGTTGTCATTGTCATATTTGGGATTTAAGTTTTCAGCACTGTGTTTGATATGATGCTGAAAAAATGTCCAGGAATCCTCGACTTTCATATCGACCATTTCACTCAAATCAACACTGCAAAAACAGCTCTTAAATTAATTTCAGTATAGACCCATTTGTAATTGTGTGCCCTGCTTACTTGAACGTTATTTTTGTAATGAAAGGAATACAAAAATATAGAAACATAACCACTGACACCTAGTTTGGCATTAAAGTAGTGGGAGCCTAATGGGTACTTTTTCAGAAACCCTCTTTAAGAAATAGTAAACCCCACTGAGGTCCGTTATAGTGACCAGCCAGGCAGCCACAAACCGTATATGGACCGAAGCCGTAGGCAAAATCAATATTGGTCATCTGCGAGTCATGATCGATGTACCTATGAAGTTTCATGATCCTAGGCCCAAGCGTTCTTGAGTTATCATCCGGAAACCACCTGGTGGACGGACCGACTGACACACCGACAGACCGACCGACAGACCGACATGTGCAAAGCAATATAACCCCTCTTCTTCGAAGGGGGGCATAAAAATAGTGACCGGTCCATATACTCTTAGGTTTCTCTATCGCATTTTACAGACTGAACCCGGTCATATAGATACAGAAGGACCAATATCTCTGAGGTGAAATATTTGTTATTATTTCCACATAGTAAATTGTGTATCACAACTAATTGCACAATTTTAAAACTCCGTTAACTTTTTATACTTGGTTGAATACACCTACCCCTTGACTCGGTTGGGCGTTTTCTATGGATTGACCCTATATCCAAAAATATAGTTTTGTGTAATGGGATATACATATATTTTGACAATTAACATAATAAACGTACTCGACTGGATTTTGTTAGTAGATACAGAATGAAACAAGTGTCATTAAAAGCGAATTGTGCCTTTGATCTCCAATAATGTAGGCACTTATCTGGATACAATGGCAAAAAACGACAACAAATTGTTCAGTGACAAGAAACTTAAATTACGTTTTATGTCACTTGTAGTGTGATGAAATGCATATATTGTACATATTTATTTAACACAACATATTTTCTAAACACTAAATGAATTTCAGGAAGTTTTACCGTTCCTATCTCAAGAAATTACACTTTGAGTATGCCTACCCCCATTCATTTTCACGCAATGAATTTAAGTATATATTTGTATATCACTTTTTTTTTGGGGGGGGTCTAATTGCTTATTAAAAGCTACAGTTATAAACCATGATTTATGAAGTAATTTAGCTAACTTTGGCTTTATATTGATAAAATAATACATAAATAGTACAATCTTAAGGTCAATTTAAGTCAAAAGGCAACATATGAATACAGCCGCAGTTCACCACAAAATGCCAAAGTTTTCTCAATATTAAGTAGCATTAAGATGTATAAGTTATAATGTTTCTTTAGAAATATACAACTTATATTTTAATAAAACCAGCCAGATTAATGACAACTAGATGTTTATAATTTAGTATCAGTATAAGGTGATTGCGTGATTTTCACTGGCCTGGTGTCATTTGAAAGCCATATTATCTCGTTCCGTCACTGAAAAACTGACTGATTTTAGGGACCACTTCAGATAGAAAAAAATGCGTTTGTGACTTTTGGTAGTCCCTCATTGTTATTAGCAATGAAAGTATCCTTAAAGTCATCCTCTCCGGATCGAGAAAATATGACTTTCAAATGACACAAGGCCAGTCAATATCCCGCAATGTTTTCAGCTGTTGGTCGCTTAGAGTTTCTCTATGCAACAGCACGTCTAACAATTTAATGGTCTTTGCCTTTAAAGCTTTTCATGACTTAAACAAACTGAATTATGGATTGCAGTCACAGTACATATGGGCAATAATGTCAGTAATTTTACATGTTTTAAGCAAAGATCCCAGTGCTTCAACATCATCAGGGGCATCGTGGGCATTGCAGGTTGCCTGGAGAACACGTTCACTAGATCTTCCTGTTTGTGTGACTGTCCAGGATACAATTTTTGAAAACAGGCAAACTGCTTACACAATTACAAAACGTTTCAAAACAGTGTGTGTTCAGCAATGCACTAACCAAAACCGGAAAATCAAACCTGCGCCCATTATGAGCAACAAAAATGGCTCCGAGAAATTGTGCAAGCCACATCATACATTCAAGTAGAGAAGTTTTAATTGATACACTATCAACACTTCCACCATTTACAGGCATTATGCCATGATCATCAACAGAGATGAGCTTCGGAAGAAATTGGCACTGTTGTCTTCACATATGTCGAGAACTTAAAACCCGTCTTCAAATGCGCAGCATCAATCTGAGAAATATCAGGCTTTACTGTACCTCGAATTGAAATACAAAATTAAAATCACACAATGCTTATTTCCTGAAATTTATAATTCCTCTTTATGTTTCATTCTGACGCCTCCATTTTCAGCACAACAAGCAAATTACATATTGACAAGTCATTGAACTAAAACTATTGCTTGTGAAAAGAATTAACCATTGATATGAATAGCCGAGAGTTTTAATATACCTTTGCTCCTTCATAAGATTTATTACTAAAAGCAATGTATTTAATTTAAAAAAGTGTAATAACTGGACTAACTTTTAATATTCATAATAACAATGACAAATAAATATTTTTAATCATGTGCCTGCTCTGGGGTTCTAACCAAAAATCTTTTAAATAATGTAATTTTACCAAACTTATGAACACAGTGCCTTTAATACAACATTTATTATGAATGTGTTTCATGTTCATCTGGAATAGGAAATAAGAAGACAGTTGATGAGAAAAAAATACTAATATTTGGCACCAGAATAGTCAATAACATTGTATTAAAAGTTAGTTTTAACACTTACTCCATTTCTTTCTCATAAGCATCAATGGCAGCGTTGTTAGACGACGCAGTTGAGATTTTCTTGATGGCTTCCCTAGCACGAGCCTCCATCTTCTTGAGATTTCTATTTGCAATAGGCGTTATGTTTAGAATGGTTAGGAAGTTATTTACCTCCACCAGCCTGCCCAAACTGACTAATTGCTGAAAAGAGAAATGAAAATGATAAGAACATGAAAACGAAATAAGGCCGTCGTTTCTTAATAATGACAATGTATTTTCATAGAATCCATTTGTAGCATCATTACAATAATTTAAATAACATGAATGAGTAATCAATTGTATTAAACAACACAAATGCGAAACTAAATTTAAAACTGAATATGATGTACATCTGAATGTTTCCTTATATATTACACGATAAACAAATATTCACTGAAAATGACACTTGGAATTTTAGGAGGTCTAAAAATGTGTAAGAAGTCCAAAGATCAATGGCAATTGTGCAATGATTAAACATTGATATGAATGGCAGGTTTAAAAATGAACACTTGCATACCTGTTCCTATTCTTTGGTAGTTACGTCAAAGCATGGCATTCCCTTGGTGTTGAGATGGAGCTGCTTTCAATAAGCAACACGGTTGACTTCTCTACAGTCAGGGTTTTCACAAACTACGTGTAAATAACCACTTACGCCCTTTTGTAGTTCGCCAACAATGTTATATATCGTCAAAGGAATGGGATACAGATTACAAAACTGACAATACTGTAATTTGTTTAGCAAAACCTCCAGCTCAATCAATCTTCGTCCCTCCCCCACCCACTTCTGCTTGACTTTTTTCACGCCATTTAGCAAATGCGAATAGCTTTTACGCGAGTCATTTTCACACTGATCTCCATCGCAGGGCTCGGTAAATGAATAATTGTGATCGTACACAACGTTGTCGATCGGTGTTTGCTTCTTTTTCGATTTTGCAAATCGCCCGCTTTTATTCCGAACTTTCATTTTGCTACGAAAATGTCAACAACCGTGACGTCATGAACACAAATATTTTAGTAACGAATTAATTTAACTCATATTGTTATTGTATAGTTATTAAATCTTAAAGAGATAAGAAGATTTAACTCTTAAATAAAAAATACAAATTTATTTCGTGTATTTAGTATAATTTCCGGACTTTACCGTAGATATCGGTTATAGTCGAAACGCTTTCCGAATACGGCGATATCGACCGACTATTCCCGATCTCATTAGGCACCTACTGCCTTAAGTTATATATTTGTTAGATCCGTTTGATTATCAGAAAATAACAAATCCAAGCAACTAGGGGTTTGATCCTGTCTATATCTTGTCAAGTCTCTTATTTTTTTGACTCTGGGATTATTGTCCATAAAAGTTGAACGAAAAATAAAAATATGCTCGTGATATTAGGTTGTCCAAAGTGTTGTGATAAGTTAGATTGCCAGAAATATATTTGTGTTTCCATCAATACTATGTTTATATTGTCAAGTCTCAGTGTGCGCAACTCAGATTACACAAATTCAGCATCATTTATAATTTCATAATATAAAGCTTATTTATTATCTTTAAGATGCATTTCTACAACTCTACTGTGTTCTTTGACTCTTGACGTGAAACACTGAAACCATTCTAATGCATTACCCAAGATTGCACATTTGCGGTCTTTATATTCTGTGAAACAACTCGGCAGAAATCCCAAATGCATATATCCTTCTATAACCTCACAATTTCTAATTGATCAATCTTGTTAAACAAGTTTTCACAATTTGTGGAATAACATTCATTTTCAGCTTATTGTGTGTGTGTCAGACTTCGACAGGAAATAATTTTCAGAAAAAGTATTACTTGTAAACAAAAAGTTTGTCTCTACTGAGAAAGAACTTTCAGTGAACATTTGAATGGAATTGCTAGCATTATTGAAACTGTCAGTTATACTGAAATTTTAAATTTCAGTATCATCAATTCAAATTTAATTTAACAAAACTTATCTGATAAAATTGAAATTTTAGAATATATAATTGTTGAAATGTCTGAATTTTGTTTTTAAATATACGATTTTCTATCAGAATTAGCAATTAACGTACGATCAACTGAACAATACAACATGTGGTCTAGAACTGTCAACAAGTACATGTTTGAAAAAAAAGATTTCATTACGTTGAGAAGAATCTTACCTGCCACACCTGTGTAGAGGATTTCGGGCGGGGTCGTCTTCGCCGTCACTTTCAACAGAAGCTTAACCATTCCTCCATCACGATTGCCAAGTTATCTTCCCATACCATTGTGGCATGGCTTTTTTCGGTCCGTAGCTTAAAAGCGACTTTCCTTCCAAATGGTTTGAGAGCAGGAGTGAAAATACAGGAGTACTTTTCATGATTTGTCAACTTACTTTCTGTTCCCAAAATGCTTCGCTTTTCTTCAAAGTTACTAACAGTCTTACGCAGAAGCATAGGGCGCTTATTTATATCAATACCAATAAATCAATAAAGAAAAATCTATATTATTTTCGTGGCACTCGTGTTCACTCGCAAGGCTTGTCGTACCAGAGGTCGTACTCAGTAGGGTAGCGAAACTTTGACATGTGCTTGTAAGATTAGTTCAAGAATTATTTATTAAGATCTACGAGTGATCCTGTACTCGATGAGTATATTATATCGAAGTGTTGGATGTTAAATGTTGCTACATAAAACTTTGATGTTGAAAGCCTTGATGTTGAAACATAGAATCGCGGTTAGAGTGGAAGTTTTGTGGTTGGCGGGGAACATATAGTCTGAATTCAAAAAATGTTCATGAATTGTAACCAGAGCTTTTTTCCTTCTGTAAAAATGGCCGTTTTTCACAATTTTGGGAAATTCGCTACTCAAATTTTAACAATTTCAAGAAGTGCTCGACTAAAATTTTCACAATTTCAAGAACTTTGAGACTCAATTTTTCACACTTGTAGAAAGTTTGTGACTCATTGTTCTCAATTTTTAACAGTTCACTACTCATTTGTTCACAAAATAGAGAGGCCAAGGCCGCTTCGCAAAAATAGGAAATAAAAAGCTTTGGTGACAGACACAGAAATAGTTTGTGAGGTTAGTGTTGCTTTACATATTATCTTTGTTTTTCTAAAGGCGTGTTCAGACCTCGACTGTGTTTTTGCGGATGTTGACAATATGGCTGAACATCGTAGAAGTTGTTTTTCAGCTACTGAAGAATAGTTCAAGATGGACCTAACATTCTTATGACCAGCAATAGCCATACTGTCTGTGGGAGGAACATCATGGCCTCGAAGTTTCTGAACAAGATGTTTCCGCGCAGAGTGGTTTGTGTAACGTTTGCCCTCAGGAAGTTTTGCTGCCACCGCCATGGTTTTTAGCATCTTTCCTAGTTTGACCTCAAGGTGTTTTCTTTAAAACCACTAACTGGAGCAACCCTCTTTGGTACGCGGCGCTAGGTTAAATGAATAATCGTTTGAAAACCCCTATGGTTCGCTTTGCGGAATAACCCCTAACATCTTGGGTGTGACCTTCCTGTAGTCACCCAGATTGTCACCGGTGCGTGTTTTTGTCTGCCTCTCCTGAAACTGATTATAAAGAATTATTCACCCGCGGTAGTGGTTCGCAGCTTCACATCTCCCCATCTAAATATGAGGTATGCTCTGTTTGTTTATGGACGTTTTTTATGAAAAATCATTTTTTACCATTGCTATTTTTCACACAAAAAAAATTAAATAAAATGCACGCACAAATGAAGAAACAATGCCGTTTTAATAGTTCTGGCTTCAATAACTTAAAATGTCGCTTTTTATAAAGTTTCAATTGCGCACCTTTTAAGACGTCGGCCAGTACTATATCCACTGTTCGCTGGAGTTTCTTTAGCTGCCATTATAATACTATTTTGATCATATTTATGAATTAATTTAGATGTAGTCTTCAAATTTAGCATGCAAAAATTGTTGACACTTACATAATTTTGTAAAAAAATGATGACGAAGGACTCGATGTCAATGGACAGCGTAAACCCTGTAAATCATGTATGATTCTGACATCATACATCAATAATTTTATTTGAAACAATATTTTCTGCTTTGAATAAGGTATCCAAATTTTCTTAGTTTAACAAATATAAACTTGTTAAAGTTGGTTTTCTATAAAATAAACAAGAAATATCTTTAAAAAAGATATACGGCGTTGATTGTGGTTGGAGTTTATGTAAGGTAAAGAGTTCAATGAATGAGATCTAGGATAGCGAATGTCTTTTTCTGTGCAGTTCTTAGATGCATCACACGCAGTACGGGATGTTACGCGGAGTTTTCGCGGCTTATTTTACATTATTACATATTGCTAGTCATAAACCTATAGATACAAAACAGAAAACCAAAAGGAGAATGGACGTGAAATTAAAACATATGAGTCAACCGGCCACACGCGAAATACCCGTACATATTTTAAATATTTATACGCGCGTTCTTCGAACAAACCTGTTATAGTGGTTTGTCGGGCATTGCTATTTGATTCGATTATTAACAGTATCGAGAATCATCGCGCTCATGCTTAATACATTAGTCAATATGGTGGAATAATTCTTGTTAAATTAATTAAAAATAATATTTATCATGGTATTGTTGAAAACACATTAAGAATCTATTATTGACATACCATTATTATATCGCTGGATATCTTCATTTAACATCTTTCTGGTCTAAAGAAAATTCCAGTTCACCTAGTTCACGCTATAGCGTCTTTATTATATAACGATTATTTTACTGGCCGCGAACTCCGGTCAGCACATAAGGTAGTCGTGAAGACGCAGAGATGACCTGTATATAAACTCTGGCATTCACACACACTGGCCGCGAACTGACCCTGATACCTCGCGGGTTGAAATGCAATGCATTCAAGTGAGGCCTCGCTTCCACTGCTCTTTATACTTTAACATGTTAATCTGTTGACATGAATATGGAAGTTAGTACTAAATATGAGAACATAGCCTTAAAATACAAACGTTCTCGCGCTGGCAATCCTCTAAAAATAAAAGGTGCACGCACAAACTGTATTGATGTCGAGATTGAGTGTAAAACTGTTCTATCTATTAAGCCTGTTCATTGGAGATAACATTGTTTCATGCTGAACATGCAGTAAAACAGTGTTACAAAGACGCGGACATGTTTTCAATGTTTGGTCGTATGCTCAAATCAGCCTATGGGATAATTGAAGTGTATTCATTCTGACCTAGCCGCGGGAAATTTTATTTGAATTTTATTGGACAGTTACAAAGGTCAGGTAAGGTGAAAGGCTGGCCTATACAGCTACGCCGAAAAAACACAAATGTAATTTGAGCTATCACTAACGATTGAAAGAATGCATTTTGATAAAATAGAATTATCCACCTCAATTTGTATTGATCAGTTGTCCCTCTTAAGCCGAAGTGGAGTCTGTTTTTAAGCCATATTATTCCATACCTGGGAATATGGAGTGTGTGGACCAAGAACAGCAGTTTCCTACATCTGGTGTTTGTCCTCATCGATGAGAGGTTGGGCTTCACATTTAAGGCCATTGCCTTGGCCCTGAATACAGCGATATACACCTGTTTGATAATGTAAAGGTAGGCATGTTAGAGGTGGGTTCTGCCTTTCAATCATCCGTCGGATAACTCGAATAGTTTTAATTGTTTGTATTAATAATTCAATTAAATAATCCAGTATATTATACTTATTTGCGCATTTTACATTGAAAACAACAACAAAATGTTCATTATATGCTACGTATTTGAAATGCTATGAATAATTTTAATAATATATGCATTTATTTGAATTAGCCTCTTTTCGATTTTTGTATAGATATATTTAGAACATAAATGTCTTTTAATACTGTACATTTCATAATGCATGCATCTGTTTAAAAATAATTACTGTTTCTTAAGGCTTTTCTTATTTTTGCATTGAAGGTTTCACGAGTGAGCGCAAAGTCTGTACCGGAACCGTACATAATGATGTATGGATAACGATGACGACGGATGGAACGATATAACGAGCTTATCAAGAGTCTCTATGAACTCGGTTCATAGTGCGACCCATCCGGTATAGTTACAGAGAGGAGGAATCTTGCCATATAGTTATCTAACTGATCAACTGGAATTTCATGTACTTGCTGTGTGTAACCTTGTTGTGCAAGATATCTGCGAAATGTGATATCAGCCCAATGTTTTTTATGCTGTATTTATATTTTCTTGGTCAGGGATTAATTTATTGGATACTAATCAGAAGCTAGACTGTCAGTAGCAGGTAGTTCCAGTTCATCGTCAAAATTATACATCAATCTGGCATCAAACCCAAACTTTGCCTGAAAGTCTAAATATGAAATTTCAACAACATCTTGTGTATTTGCAATTTGCTAATTGAGTTCAGTTTCAAAGTCATTATCCTCTAGTATTAACCCATTTATGCCTAGCGTCCTGAAAAAAAGGACATTGCAAACAGCGTAGACTCAGATGAGACGCCGCATGTCTCATCAGGGTCTACACTGTTTGCTTAAACGAAATTCTGTAAGAAATATTCTAAAAATAGAAATAAATATACCAGACATCCCTAATTTTGGAAATAAATTGATCCAATTTTGAAGGATGGGAGAGTCCACTGGGCATAAATGGGTTACACAGAAATTTTGATATTCAATATGATTAGCAATTTTTGTTGAATTGTGTTCTATTGCAGACAGCAATTTTAGTGCAGCATACTTACAGCGTAAAAAAATGACAATAAATGTTAAAAGAAAACAAACAATTATTTGTATTATTTATTTCTTTATTTTATATAATTGACCTTAATTGATAAAATATCCATGTGTTGTTATAGCAATGAGCTTGTTCAAAATATTAGTTTACCATTAACTTTAAGAATGAGGTAAAAAAAAAGTAGTTACCGGTACCGTAGTCTATGTCTCTAAAGAGCAATACTTCCGGTAGTATACAACTCAAGTATATGCGATTGTTGTTATATTGTCGCGTTTCATCTGGTAAATCTGATAATGATTAATGAGCCTAAACACTAGTATTAATTTATAGTATGTGTTACTTCCCTTTAAAACAATTATGTCCCTTGAACAATGACAAAATCGCCTCCAATACCAGTATCATTAAAATACTTTACAAATACCAGTGTGAATACATAAACACGTTTAACGTTAAGTTGTATGAAATTAATTTAAAGTTTTGACAGTGAATATAAGTATTCACTATGAGAATACATTTTGCTTCGTAACGTTATCTATCCATAAAGTTTCATGATTGCGAAGCAAGTGCACGAACTTCGAGCGCTGAGCAATATGTTTTGGTAACTCTTGAAGAAGAGTTAATAAGTTGCAAAGTTACTATTTCGAAAATGAACTGATATTATTGCAAGACCGTGCGTTACTTATTTCATTTTCTAAGTTACTTGTGTGTCATTTTCATAGAGTAAATACCGTTTTGCAAAAAGCAATGACACCTTTTGTTTTAAATATATTATATACTACAGTGTAGTTTGTGAAGTATTGTATTTTAAAACATGATATCATAAATTTTATGTTAACTGAACTTGAAATTGATTGTTTGACAATTTTGTTCTGTTCTAGATCTAGTAAAAAGATTACAATTAAGCGCAGGATACTGTAGTAGGTGTCAGTGACAGCAGAACCTGAATTTCAGGCTTTTCCAATATACAGTAATTTTTTTTAAAGAAGAATTTAAAAACCTAAATACTATTTTCTATCATCACACATAACACATGGCATGATCTTTCACAAACTGATTTCGATAACTAATGTCGCCACGTTTCTTGTGATGTTGTATATGACCGTATACTGTACACATATGTTTAGAAACTCAAACATAAATATCATAGTACGTGATTCCATCCTTTAAAATAATTATGTCCCTTTAATTTTTATAAACATACTCTGCAATACCAGAATAAGTCATCGCTTTTTAACAATATGATGGTTGTTGTAAGTAGAATTGTATTATATAAATTAAATAATTGACCGCTTATATAAATCTTCACTATATCATAACATTTCGATCACCTTTCATTATTCAATATCTTGCAATTGACATCTATGTTGCGACGCACAGTGCCCGAATTTCCAGCGCTGCGCATCATTTATGAAAACTCTATACGTAGAGTTAATAAGCTTAGAATTTCAAGGGTTTATAGGGACGTGTTTACATTAAGGTCGGAGCACGCCTTGTGTGGTTTGCAAGTCATTGTTTGTTATTTCCTTATTCACTTTGAAATAGTTATGACACATTCATTTTAAATATTAAGATTAAAAAGCAGTTCGTATATCTTTTACATTTTAGAGAATGTTGCCTCGTTGCAAATGACAACGCATATTGTTAATTATGTTTTACAATATTTTATAATTTGGATGGAAAATATAGATGGCAGAACATTAAGCAATTTAAGGATATTGTTTTGGGAATTTAAGGTCACAAAACATCACTAAAATTTTGCCAACATTTTAATATACATTTTCTATATGAACTACGAAAGCAGATTGTAAAAATGAATGCAATTAAAGCTCAAGTACCGGAGTTATTCTATTTTTAATGCAAACGATATGGGAAAATATGAATGTTTATTTACCCTTTATTTCCTTAAATTCGGTACCTTAAAATGTAATGTCAATATACAATTAATTAAAAATAACGTTTTAAAATAAATACAACGCGCACTGATTTATTCCAATATGAAATGCACACAATGTTTTAAAATTTCTTAAATATCAATATTGTTTACATAAGGGTAAAGGGTCAGTTATTTTGTTTCGCTACCATTGATTCGCGGGTATGGCGGCATAAGACACTTCCTGGACAGGGGTCCGTGTATATACCGTCTTTTCCTGTTTCGTTTTGAATTCCACACGAGAATTTAGGCATGTTTATATTCCGGTTTTCTAATAACCGAAACAAAAACAAAGTACGAAAACAAAATTAACTTATTTATATCGTTTTTCTAATTATAAACAAAATACGAAATCTTTTCCCTCTTCAAAGTTCGTTTCAATCTTCATATGACGAAAATCAATGATTAAAACTTGTCCCGTTTACCGTTCTTGGTTTGATATTACTGTTTACAAAAAACGAAAAACGAGTGGCGCTGTTCAAAGTTCTATAAATAACTTTTTTATTTATAGATCTTTACTCTGTGCTGCTGTCTTGGGGAGGTAACTCATTCGTGGCTTTTGCGCGTACTTTTTCCCTTACATGAGAATAAATCACTTATTTCGATCAGCATGGCTTCTTACGTGTTTTTATTTGGGAAGGAAAATACACGCCGTAAGGGAAGAAGACGTGGATATTTTCAGTTGTTTTTTTCCAAAAAATGTATTTTTCCAAATTGAAATGATCATAAGCTGACATCTAAATGTTTCCCAACGTACCAGTATTTCGTACCGATCCAACCGAATTGATAGGGCTATATTTAGTCTTATGACACTTCCTTCGTTTTCTTTCCCCTTTACTATGCAAATTCAGTACTAATTTTACAAAAAAAACTCGTGTTAGTCCTACAGCCACGGAGAGGTCCTTATATTTTAAGAGCTGTAATACCCCTTCCCCTGAGTCCTGTATTCCAATTATTATTACCCCTTAAACCCGAATGACGTTTTAAGAAGCACAAAATCGGCGGCTGCTGCTAAAATGTCCCCTTTGTTTTACTTTTAACATCACCGTACATAATAGAATGTTTAAGTTGTATTAGACTGCCAATATTGAAAAAAAGAACAGAACAAAGAGAGAATTAATTAAACGCTGTTTGAATCTTATGAAATGGTTAAGTGCAAGGTGTCTAATATATACTTTCCAATTCGTTCGATTAAGTACAAATACATGTTACATTTCACAACTGAACTGTGATATGTCTAGTGATTTTAGCTCTGAAAGAGTTTTAACCAAACACCTTATATAAAACCATTGAAATAATGATATATAATATTAATAATAATATTAATAAATGTGCCTATTTAATAACTAATTAGACAACGTATTTAATGTTCAAGAAAGAGCGCTCAATATGAAGTTAATGCTAACAAAATATTTAACTTCCAATGATATTATAACGCGGCTAAAACTGACTTTAAAAGTTACGTTTCATAAAGAAGACGAATAGCATGCGTAACGCATATAGAAACTACATGCCCTACCGTAACGCGTTATAGTTTTAGACCCTGGTTGTCTTCTAAAATGGAACTCGAATACCATTACAGAAAAGCTGACATATCTGTAACTAAACGTATACGATTTGCCGAGAGAAACGCGCCTTCAAACAAGCATTGACTTGCGTGATCTGTTAAATTACATGCAAAAGTCGAAAAATGTATTATTGTATTCCTTTTATACACATCCAGTTCATGTAAACAGTCATTCGAATAACGTGGAAGGACGAGAGGGCTATGACAATACCTCAGGTTTTCTTCGAAAACAGCTAAGCTAAAAATCATCCGACCATAACCGGCTGATAATATGCACATCTCCTGTTGGTAGTGAAGCTTCCCATAAAGTTTTATTGAATTCCCGTATGAAGTTGCTGAGAAATAGCTCGGACAAGAATTGCACTATATGTACAATGGGAAATTTCTAAGGGCCATAACTCTGTGCAAAATCATCAGACCAGAACCGGCTGATAATATGAACATCTCCTCTTGGTAGTGAAGCTTCCCATAAAGTTTCATTGAATTCCAGTCATTAGTTGCTGAGAAATAGCTCGGACTAGAATTGCACTATATGTAAAATGTATTTGTTGGCAAAATCAAGAACTTTGATTGCTTAATTCATTTGGAGACCAATTGAACTTTAAATATTAAAAGAAAAAACACTTAATACTCTGACAGGAGACAAGCTAGAAGTAACTATTAAACTAATAGCAAGTTATCTCCTTTTGTTTGAGTGATATGATATAGCCTAAGGGCAGATTTGCTTCATTGTCAATATCAGAGACATAACACTGCATGCATTTTATTACCAATTAGGGCTTAGGGCCAGATTTATAACCCTAGAAAACACAAGAGTTCTGTTTGTCCATCTGCTTATCAATACAATATTTCAATAGATCAGTGAAATACTATGGTAACTACAATAGTAATAATACTTTAGTAACAGATGTGATACACTGAGATATAGATATTGCCTTAGTCCTTATGTATTTAAGGCCGTTTCCATAAATAATAAAGAAGCAATTTTTTACAGCTTTAAAGATTTTTTTACAATAAATAACTAAAAAAGTTTATCAATTACAGAATAATGATGGATTTATTATCAAATATCTTAAAGTCTTCCTTTGTGATTTTTAAATGCTATAATTTTCAATCGATCAGTATTGACCAGTAATAACCAGTATTGACCGGTTTAAACCGGGTATTGACCGCCAGCCCGGTCAATACTCAATTGACCGGTCAATATGCCAACCCTGACTTGAAGGGATCATAGCAAGTCAGATCATTTGCACCAAATGTCTAAACAAGGGTATAAGTAAACTGTTGGATGTTATACAATGCACTTTGTTAATTATCTCCACGCTTTTCGGAGCGTGGGGATTATGTGGTTATCTCCGCCGTCTGTCCGTCCGTCCTGGCCTCTATCTCCTCCTACACTATTAGCACTAGAGCCTTGAAACTCAAACACATGGTAGCTATGAGCATATGTGCGACAGTGCACTAGTTGGAATTTTGATCTGACCCCTGGATCAAAAGTTATTGGGGGTTGGGGTGGGGCCGGGTCAGAGATTTTCACTCATTTTACATGCGGCGTGGGGATGCGCGTCGGCCGCGCCATTTCTAGTTAATGGAATTGCAATAAAATGGGCCATGAGGCATGACATTAAAATATCAAAGCATGACAACGTAAGTAGAGGGCCATATTGGACTCACATTGTTCACCTGATTTAACTTCATCAAGCCACTGTACATATTGTTTAGAAAAAGAAACTGGTTACTCCCAGCCAGAAATAACTGATACCGCTGGGGGCTGACGACGTCAAAGCGTAGTCCGTTTCTCTACGACGTCGGGTATATGTTTCACTACGAAACATTGTGTCAATACACTTCTTAATCAGGCGAGTTTCATCTTTTCTGGTATTTATGGATTAGAGAACGGAACATCCAGTAATGGTAGGTACTTATTTTCAATAAAAAAAACTAATAACAAATGCGCGTAATTGCAACCGTTACATTGATTTTGAGCTAAAATCGAAACATTTTGATTTGAAGTAATGCATAAGGTGTTTATTCTGTTAAAACAGCCAATAACAGTAACTTAATTTAAATGAAACTACATGTTACCTTGATACACTGTATATATACAACATATATTTTAATCAGTCAAATGCTTTGTTTGGAAGGAAATTACAAATCGGTGTATGTATAGGTTTTGCACAGAGTATGTATTGGTTGTGCAACGAACTACACATATAATGTATAGGTTACTCAACAAAGTACCCAATCTGTACTTCGATGACAATGTTTCGTAGTGAAACATATACCCGACGTCGTAGAGAAACGGACTACGCTTTGACGTCGTCAGCCCCCAGTGGATACAAGTGATCCAATATCTTATTTACCATCGGTATACAAAGTAACAACCGTTGAGTAAGAATTATTACTGGCAAACCTTAAACCGATCTTTCCGCGTACAAAAGGGACGTAATTTTGCTAAAAAGCTGGTCACAGTTAAAAATCTTGTTTAGTGTCTGTTTATATACGAACAATCCGCTGAATAGTCAAGCACGAAATCCTTGAAACGGTTCAGTAACGAACATTTCCATAAAGGTACATTAAATTCTGACCACTTGTAGCATGGAAAATGACTGGAAAAGGGGAGGGACAGACAGTTGGTCAAAGTGGTGAATATATGCATCTCTGAAAATTGTTCAGACAGCACAATAAATAGACACAACGTTAATATCAGAAGCTGTTTTATTTGAGATTCTATGCAGAGTGATTACAAATGCAAGCATGAGCAGCAATACATGGATAAATGAGAAATACATTTTTGAACAAATATTGCAGTTTTCACCTCTAAATATGAAGGAAAACCCCCATTAGATACATACTTTTTTATTTATATTTAATACATTTATTTTATAAGTAAAACTTACTATTTTTTGTACTTTCAAGGTTACGTTACATTTTAATACACTAGTATAAACATAATGTATGCAAAAAAGTTTTTTCCATTTATGTTAATTGTTATAATCATGCTTGTATACTGGTAGTAATATATTACTGCATAATAAATAACAATTTGGTAAAGAGAATTTTGAAGATTAATCTTATTAATGCAAATAAATAAATAATATAAATAATAATATTAATCTCAATAAGGCAAGAAAACAAAACACAAGAGATTATTCCAAACGGCATGCTCAACTATTAATTCTTCTTTCACGTTATAAAAATGATGGGCATTAGTCTGTGACCTTACATGCATAAAATAGACAATTTCAAGTCAGTTGTTACTTTAGTAATGACACAGATGTCCTTTGTATTTTTGAAAGATCTAGCATACAGTCATGGTACAAGTAATTGGTTACCCTGATATCAAAGGAAGTACATATGAATAATATATATTATATTATCAATTTGAACATAAAGAAAAAAATGTACACACATTTATATTTTAGATTTAAAATGAACCAAAGGGAAATACTTGTGGGTTGTAATGTTCAGTAAACACATTATTATGTGAAGTTGGAATAAGACATTAATCTTGTAGCAAACTGTTTTCAATTATCCATTTTATGCAGTTTTATCTGTCAAACGTATTAACTTTGACAAATTAAATGTGCATGTTAAATTGACACTTGCATTTACTATTGCATTATATAAATTGATTTCTCAACAAAACTGGATGTCTCTTTGATAAAAAAATGTGTAGAAAATGAAACTGTGTCAATGTGTGATTAAACACTGTTAAAAAATACAGTTAAAAGGATAAACACACAATCACTGTTAATGAAAGTCATGGAAAAGTGCATATTATCGTAAAAGCATACACAGAATATTATAAAAATACATTCAAAACATGAAATGAACAGTTTTGATTGAGAAAATCCCTGAAATGAAGTCTATTCCAAGTTTGATGTCATACTCCAAAGTCGCATACTAGTGTGAGTATATTGTTTAATATGAAATTACAAATTTGAGTAGAAGTAAACATCATTAAATAATGTATGTGTTAATAAAATATGAAAAATAAATCTTATTTTTAACTGACCAAATAAAACATTTTGAACAATAAACAACATTTAGTAAAATAAACATTAAAGTAAAGATTGTGTCATGTATTTGGTAACAAATAAGGAAAAGACAACAAAAAAAGGTGAACAGTTTACACATTATAATGTACAAGATAACACACAAGATCTGTCCCAAGACAACCTGCTCCACCATTCTGCTGCTTTCATAGTGTACATTTTCTGCCCGTTATGTGATATTATGACTATAAAAACATATTTGATAGTTACATATTTAGTTATATGCAAATTAAATCAGAAAATTTAGATTAACAACACGTTTGACCAATTAATAGATTTTGATGCAAATAACTCTTTAATCCCATGCAAGGTCTTCATGTGTGCTACCATAACACCTTGCACAAAACATGTGTTAAGTTTCAGTTGAAACATGTTGTTGAAACAGTGATATGGAGCTATTGCACATTTACCTTAACCCATTTATGCCTAGTAGACTCTCCCATCCTTCTAAATTGGATCAATTTATTTCCAAAATTAGGGATGTCTACTATATTTATTTCTATATTTAGAATATTTCTAACAGAAATTCCTTTAAGCAAACAACGCAGACCCTGATGAGACGCCGCATCATGCGGCGTCTCATCTGGGTCTTCTCTGTTTGCCAAGGCCTTTTTTCTAGACGCTAGGCATAAATGGGTTAAGTTTCAGTAAAATCATGTTGTTGAAACAGTGATATAAAAGCTGTTGCACATTTACCTTAACCAGAGCCTTTCGTAGACGCACACGCCAACAAATGTAGTAGAGCTCAGACTATTTGGCAAGTGATCGAGCTAGAAATACTGAGGAATTAATACCATACAGGACAAGAATATGACTTATATTACACTTATTATATTGAATATGGAACAATAAAAGCACTATACACATATATTTACAATTATACTTCTGCACACTTTTGACATATTTACATCAATACAAATCTATTACAATGGATTTAATCATTATGATTTCTGATAGGTTTTACAGCAACATTTATGGAAAAGTGTTTGAAATGAAGACATGTGACAAAAAATCATGCTCACCCCATATTTGACCTACTGCTAAGTGTGACCTTGACCTTTAAGCTATGCATACCGATGTTGCTCACAACATATCGTCCTAAATTTTGTGGTCAGTTATTTTCCAATGCTTGATAAATTTTGAATTTCTGTGACCTATGAATGTGATCTTGACCTTTGAACTGTGGACAGCTGTTGACACGAATGTTGTGCTTAAAGTGCAATTTGCACAAGGTGACCCTATGAGGTATTTATATTTTCATTGACAGAAAAATTATTAACTTACAGATTGATTGGAAAGACCCATACACATGTGCAGAAAATCTTCATTTTTTTCTTTAAAACTTTAAACATTTTAAAGTTAAAAAGAAAATCTTTGTTATCACACCAACAGACTTTCATTATATTATAAAACTGGTTAAACATGTGCAATGACTAAAAAAGGAATACATGTTCAAGACAAAACTTTAGCATGGTATTTATGCTAACAGAACACCAGGTGTGAGGTTAAGGTTGCAAAATTATAAATAAGTATCATGTGTAAAGTCTACATCTTCAAAGTCATGCATGGCACGTTGTCAAGGAAATGAATGAAATGTTTTTTAGCACGTTTACAAAGTCACGATGAATATGAGCTGTGGAAAAACAGGCCAAAATTTATGTGCGTAAAGTGTTGTCCCAGATAAGCCTGTGCAGTCTGCACAGGCTAAGCAGGAACAACACTTGCCGCTTCGTGGTATTATTTAGTTAAAGAAGGTCTTCTTAGGGAAAGCCCAGTTTAGGCGGAAAGTGTCGCCCCTTTTTAGCCTTAAGCCGACACTTTATGCACATGCAATAAGCCCTGTTTTCCTAGACCAAGTCTCATATTTTTGTCAAAGTTATAACATAATACATGTACAAAGGATGTGGATGAAGCCTCTAACAAGTGCTTACTGTACATTAGTGAATGCTTCATACAACCCATCAACAACAAAAACCAAATTGGCACACACATTTTGCAAAAGTGAAAAGCCGACATTCTCTCTCCATCTCTCTCTCTCGGTGGTTCAAGGGTGGCTTTATGTCTACACGTCTGTGAATCTCTTAGAGCTTTGGGTCTTCAGTGTAGATGGAGTAGCAGGCTGGTTCAGAGACCTGGAAATCAAAATTGATCCATTTTTAGGGATATATGGGGGTTTAATGCATGTGCTAGAAGTGTCGTCCCAGATTAGCCTATGCAGTCCGAACAGGCTTATCATAAACGACACTTTTCGCTTACACTGAATTTTTTACTTTCTTTAAACGAAAACTATCATAAGAGCGGAAAGTGTTGTCCCTGATTAGCCTGTGGGGACTGCACAGGCTAATCTGGGACGACACTTTACACACATGCATTTAACCCCCTTTTCACAGAGCGAGGCTCATATATATAGTCCCACCTCCTTGAAGCTCTTCACTTGAGGGTGTTGGGTGCAGAGCTCTAGATAAGGATTTAGTCTAAAGGGTATTTTACCCCCTGAAAACAATTGTTAAAGGGTATTTTACTCCTTAGTTTCAGCCATAAAGGGTATTTAGGAATATTGAGGGGTATTTTCGTTTTCCATAGAAAACTGACATAGTACATGACGTGTTTTATCTAGATATATATTTATTATTTTTTATTAATTAATGCAAACAAAATAAATTTTAAATGGTGATATATATTCAACTTACATGAGTTGCATCTCTGTCTTGATTGGTTCATGTGGTACAATTAAACTAAGTTATGGCACTGCTTGTGCAATTGAAAATAAAGTCACACTGCCTATGGTCTATGTAAGTTAACTTAAAACATCTAAAACGTTATAACTTGAACTTGTTCTTTTCATAGTTACTCATCACTTTACTTCACTTTCTTGGCACGGGCCTTATAACCCTGAAACAATCTTTTCTTTCTCCTCTTTTTATCTTTCAGCCAGACCAGTACTGCATTAGATGGGTCATATGATCCTACAGGGACCTGGTAAATGTTTGTGGCAATCAGAATTTCAAGATTCTCTTCTTTGAAAGAAAGTGATGAAACGTCTTTCACATTCCACACTGGTACCTACCATACACAGGCCAGGGTTTTTTTTTACTAAGAAAGTGAATCCGATTTTCGGCGTCTTCCCCTACCAGAATTTTTCCCCTAAAAATACCATTTCCCCTCCAAAAATATAATTTTTCACCAAAATATAATATATTACCCTCAAAGAAATGGTTTTTTTTCTTTAGGGAAGTCGACACTTATCCAATTTGTACCATGTACAACGATCTCGCTCTCTGTCTCTCTCTCTCTCTCCCGACGAACACTCAAATCTGGGAATCCCAGTGATTCTATACATAGCTCTTAAATTACGTCATGGAAACCGGGCAACTAATCGTATTAATCATGTGACTATTTTACTAGATTCCGGTCTTGGGCGAGAAGGGTGTTTCGTCAATTAATTACCGGAAACCAGTAGAATTTTCATCCAGGTTATGTGAAAGCCAAGATATAAATGTTAAAACAGAAAAAAGTCTCACAATTGGCGTTCATACACGAACAAAATAAAACGTTCGGACTCGGCAAATATTAATTGCGTTGACGCATTTTTTAAGAATGAATCATCAAAAACCGTTGAAACCCAGCAGGATTCGGAGGTACATGTAATCAACATCGATTAATACTGTCGGATTATTGTGAAAGTGAAAGTAGACAATCGGCAGCTGCCGCACCTTTCCCTTCCAATACTGTAGCAGATCTAGATCGTCAACCCATTCATCATGAAATTGAAATCACAATATTGACATCGTTCCCTGGCCCCAGTTGAAAACATTTATTAGATATACCCCTGCAACTTTATTTAGGACTTTGACTTTAATATCATACTTGTTCATGTGTTTAAGAACAAAAAGGTCAGAGACATGCCTCTTCTAAACAAGAGCACCGCCTTGCGGGTGCAGACCGCTCATCTATTTTCTTTTTAAAGGTGAAGGGACTCTCATTTTCAATCACAAAGGAGGGAGGAGTGGAGTGAAGAGGGGTGTATAGTGTGGGGTTGTGGACATTTATTACATTATCTTCCAAAAAAGCGAAAAAAAAAAAAAAAAAAAAAAAAAAAAAAATCGGGGGGGGGGGGGGGGGGGGGGGGGGGGGGGGGTTTTGGGTGCGATGGTTGGACGGTATTTTAAACATAACCGTTTTTAAAAAAAATGGGGGGGGGGTATAGTGTGAGGGTGTGGTGATAATTTGTGAGATGATCTTAAAAAAAAAAAAATAAAATAAAAAAAAAAATTGGGGGGTGGGGTGGGGTGGGGGGGGTGGGGTGGGGGTATAGTGTGAGGGTGTGGTGGTCATTTGTGAGATGATCTTAAAAAAAAAAAAAAAAAAAAAAAAAAAATTAGGGGGGGGGAGGGGGGGAGGGGGGGGGAGGGCACGGGGGATGGTTTGGGTGAAGTCTATTGTGGTATGTCAGGTAAGAGTAGTTTCATCAAAGTATCAATCAAATCTAATCATAAATAAAGAAGTTATGGCAATTTTAGCAAAATTTAATAATTTGACCTTGAGAGTCAAGGTCATTCAAAGGTCAAAGTAAAAGTCAAGTTGCCAGGTACAGTAACCTCATGATAGCATGTAAGTATTTGAAGTTTGAAAGCAATAGCCTTGATACTTCGAGTGGATCGAAACACAAAAATTAACCATATATTAAAAGTTACTAAGTCAAAAAAGGGCCATAATTCCGTAACAATGACAACCAGAGTTATGCAACTTGTCCTTTTACTGTACCCTTATGATAGTTTGTGAGTGTTCCAAGTATGAAAGCAATATCTATGATACTTTAGGGGTAAAGTGGACCAAAACATAAATCTTAACCAAATTTTCAATTTTCTAAGTATAAAGGGCCCATAATTCCGTCCAAATGCCAGTCAGAGTTACATAACTTTGCCTGCACCGTCCCCTTATGATAGTTCATAAATCTTGCAAGTATGAAAGCAATAGCTTTGATACTGTAGGAATAAAGTGGACCTAAACACAAAACTTAATCAAATTTTCAATTTTCTAAGTATAAAAAGGGCACATAATTCTGTCAAAATGCCATTCAGAGTTACATTACTTTGCCTGCACAGTCCCCTTATGATAGTTAGTAAGTGTTGCAAGTATGAAAGCAATAGCTTTGATGCTTAAGGAATAAAATGGACCTAAACACAAAACTTAACCAAAATTGTCAATTTTCTAAGTATAAAAAGGGCACATAATTCTGTCAAAATGCATGCCAGAGTTATCTAACTTTGCCTGCCCAGTCCCCTCATGATAGTAAGTAAGTGTACCAAGTTTGAATGCAATAGCATTAATACTTACTGAGAAAAGTGGAACTAAACGCAAAACTTAACCAAAATTTTCAATTTTTTAAGTATAAAAAGGGCACATAATTCTGTCAAAATGCACGCCAGAGTTATCTAACTTTGCCTGCCCAGTCCCCTCATGATAGTAAGTAAGTGTACCAAGTTTGAATGCAATAGCATTGATACTTTCTGAGAAAAGTGGACCTAAACGCAAAACTTAACCGGACGCCGACGCCAACGCCAACGCCGACGCCGACGCCAAGGTGATGACAATAGCTCATAATTTTTTTTCAAAAAATAGATGAGCTAAAAAAAACCTGAAGTCTGTAGGTGAGTTATAGACATTAAAATGAACAGTTTTTATTTTTCTTTCGCGCTCGATTTTCCCCTTTTACCCAGCGTCCAGCGTCTTCCCCTTTTTCTAAAAAAAACCCTGCAGGCCTATCTTGCAAAGCTTAGCATACTCGGGTAACCCGCTGCTCTCATGAATCTGGATAACTCTATGGCAGAGTACTTTTTTTGATTGATCTTTGTAGCAACCCATTATCATCCCATTCAATCTTGGCCAGTTACGCACTTTAATCGATTATAAATACGTACTGAGATTTGCATTGCGTAATGTTACGTACATGGGCCGATTTTAAAGCGTTTTTTAATTTTTTACAATGCGTAAATACGCAGATACGCATCTTATCTAGAGCTCTAGTTGGGTGTCAGGTTGACCAGAGAGCTCTAGTTGGGTGTCAGGTTGACCAGAGAGCTCTAGTTTGGTGACAGGTTGACCAGAGAACTCTAGTTGGGTGTCAGGTTGACCAGAGAGCTCTAGTTGGGTGTCAAGTTGACCAGAGAGCTCTAGTTGGGTGTCAGGCTGACCAGAGAGCCTTAGTTGGGTGTCAAGTTGACCAGAGAGCTCTAGTTGGGTGTCAGGTTGACCAGAGAGCTCTAGTTGGGTGTCAGGCTGACCAGAGAGCCTTAGTTGGGTGTCAGGTTGACCAGAGAGCTCTAGTTGGGTGTCAGGTTGACCAGAGAGCTCTAGTTGGGTGTCAGGCTGACCAGAGAGCCTTAGTTGGGTGTCAGGTTGACCAGAGAGCTCTAGTTGGGTGTCAGGTTGACCAGAGAGCCTTAGTTGGGTGTCAGGCTGACCAGAGAGCCTTAGTTGGGTGTCAGGTTGACCAGAGAGCTCTAGTTGGGTGTCAGGTTGACCAGAGAGCTCTAGTTGGGTGTCAGGCTGACCAGAGAGCCTTAGTTGGGTGTCAGGTTGACCAGAGAGCTCTAGTTGGGTGTCAGGCTGACCAGAGAGCCTTAGTTGGGTGTCAGGTTGACCAGAGAGCTCTAGTTGGGTGTCAGGTTGACCAGAGAGCTCTAGTTGGGTGTCAGGTTGACCAGAGAGCTCTAGTTGGGTGTCAGGTTGACCAGAGAGCTCTAGTTGGGTGTCAGGCTGACCAGAGAGCTCTAGTTGGGTGTCAGGTTGACCAGAGAGCTCTAGTTGGGTGTCAGGCTGACCAGAGAGCCTTAGTTGGGTGTCAGGTTGACCAGAGAGCTCTAGTTGGGTGTCAGGTTGACCAGAGAGCTCTAGTTGGGTGTCAGGTTGACCAGAGAGCTCTAGTTGGGTGTCAGGTTGACCAGAGAGCTCTAGTTGGGTGTCAGGTTGACCAGAGAGCTCTAGTTGGGTGTCAGGCTGACCAGAGAGCCTTAGTTGGGTGTCAGGTTGACCAGAGAGCTCTAGTTGGGTGTCAGGTTGACCAGAGAGCTCTAGTTGGGTGTCAGGTTGACCAGAGAGCTCTAGTTGGGTGTCAGGTTGACCAGAGAGCTCTAGTTGGGTGTCAGGTTGACCAGAGAGCTCTAGTTGGGTGTCAGGCTGACCAGAGAGCCTTAGTTGGGTGTCAGGTTGACCAGAGAGCTCTAGTTGGGTGTCAGGTTGACCAGAGAGCTCTAGTTGGGTGTCAGGTTGACCAGAGAGCTCTAGTTGGGTGTCAGGTTGACCAGAGAGCTCTAGTTGGGTGTCAGGTTGACCAGAGAGCCTTAGTTGGGTGTCAGGTTGACCAGAGAGCTCTAGTTGGGTGTCAGGTTGACCAGAGAGCTCTAGTTGGGTGTCAGGTTGACCAGAGAGCCTTAGTTGGGTGTCAGGTTGACCAGAGAGCTCTAGTTGGGTGTCAGGTTGACCAGAGAGTTCTAGTTGGGTGTCAGGTTGACCAGAGAGCTCTAGTTGGGTGTCAGGTTGACCAGAGAACTCTAGTTGGGTGTCAGGTTGACCAGAGAGCTCTAGTTGGGTGTCAAGTTGACCAGAGAGCTCTAGTTGGGTGTCAGGTTGACCAGAGAGCTCTAGTTGGGTGTCAAGTTGACCAGAGAGCTCTAGTTGGGTGTCAGGTTGACCAGAGAGCTCTAGTTGGGTGTCAGGTTGACCAGAGAGCTCTAGTTGGGTGTCAGGTTGACCAGAGAGCTCTAGTTGGGGTGTCAGGTTGACCAGAGAGCTCTAGTTGGGTGTCAGGTTGACCAGAGAGCTCTAGTTGGGTGTCAGGCTGACCAGAGAGCCTTAGTTGGGTGTCAGGTTGACCAGAGAGCTCTAGTTGGGTGTCAGGCTGACCAGAGAGCCTTAGTTGGGTGTCAGGTTGACCAGAGAGCTCTAGTTGGGTTGTCAGGCTGACCAGAGAGCCTTAGTTGGGTGTCAGGTTGACCAGAGAGCTCTAGTTGGGTTGTCAGGTTGACCAGAGAGCTCTAGTTGGGTGTCAGGTTGACCAGAGAGCTCTAGTTGGGTGTCAGGTTGACCAGAGAGCTCTAGTTGGGTGTCAGGTTGACCAGAGAGCTCTAGTTGGGTGTCAGGCTGACCAGAGAGCCTTAGTTGGGTGTCAGGTTGACCAGAGAGCTCTAGTTGGGTGTCAGGTTGACCAGAGAGCTCTAGTTGGGTGTCAGGTTGACCAGAGAGCTCTAGTTGGGTGTCAGGCTGACCAGAGAGCCTTAGTTGGGTGTCAGGTTGACAGAGAGCTCTAGTTGGTGTCAGGTTGACCAGAGAGCTCTAGTTGGGTGTCAGGTTGACCAGAGAGCTCTAGTTGGGTGTCAGGTTGACCAGAGAGCTCTAGTTGGGTGTCAGGTTGACCAGAGAGCTCTAGTTGGGTGTAAGGTTGACCAGAGAGCTCTAGTTGGGTGTCAGGTTGACCAGAGAGCTCTAGTTGGGTGTCAGGTGACCAGAGAGCTCTAGTTGGGTGTCAGGTTGACCAGAGAGCTCTAGTTGGGTGTCAGGTTGACCAGAGAGCTCTAGTTGGGTGTCAGGTTGACCAGAGAGCTCTAGTTGGGTGTCAGGCTGACCAGAGAGCTCTAGTTGGGTGTCAGGTTGACCAGAGAGCTCTAGTTGGGTGTCAGGTTGACCAGAGAGCTCTAGTTGGGTGTCAGGTTGACCAGAGAGCTCTAGTTGGGTGTCAGGCTGACCAGAGAGCCTTAGTTGGGTGTCAGGTTGACCAGAGAGTTCTAGTTGGGTGTCAGGTTGACCAGAGAGCTCTAGTTGGGTGTCAGGTTGACCAGAGAGCTCTAGTTGGGTGTCAGGTTGACCAGAGAGCTCTAGTTGGGTGTCAGGTTGACCAGAGAGCTCTAGTTGGGTGTCAGGCTGACCAGAGAGCCTTAGTTGGGTGTCAGGTTGACCAGAGAGCTCTAGTTGGGTGTCAGGTTGACCAGAGAGCTCTAGTTGGGTGTCAGGTTGACCAGAGAGCTCTAGTTGGGTGTCAGGTTGACCAGAGAGCTCTAGTTGGGTGTCAGGTTGACCAGAGAGCTCTAGTTGGGTGTCAGGCTGACCAGAGAGCCTTAGTTGGGTGTCAGGTTGACCAGAGAGCTCTAGTTGGGTGTCAGGCTGACCAGAGAGCCTTAGTTGGGTGTCAGGTTGACCAGAGAGCTCTAGTTGGGTGTCAGGTTGACCAGAGAGCTCTAGTTGGGTGTCAGGTTGACCAGAGAGCTCTAGTTGGGTGTCAGGCTGACCAGAGAGCCTTAGTTGGGTGTCAGGTTGACCAGAGAGCTCTAGTTGGGTGTCAGGTTGACCAGAGAGCTCTAGTTGGGTGTCAGGTTGACCAGAGAGCTCTAGTTGGGTGTCAGGCTGACCAGAGAGCCTTAGTTGGGTGTCAGGTTGACCAGAGAGCTCTAGTTGGGTGTCAGGTTGACCAGTGCCTATATAAGAGTCGTGCTCTTAGAAAAGGGAGTTCAATGCATTTGCTTAAAGTGTTGTCCCAGATAAGCCTGTGCAGTCCACACAGGCTCATGAAGGATTTAACTTTCCGCTTAAACTGGATTTTAGCTAAGAAGTGACCTTCTTAAAACGAAAACTACCATAACAAGAGATGTGTTTGTTAGAAACACAATGCCCCCTATTGCGCCACTTTGAAATAAAATTTCAATATATCATTTGGCAGGTTTAAAAATTATCTCCCTTTTAAAGCTTATTACTTCCCTTGGATTGTATTTTTTACCTTTGACCTTGAAGGATGACCTTGGCCTTTCACCACTCAAAATGTGCAGCTCCATGAGATACACATGCATGCTAAATATCAAGTTGCTATCTTCAATATTGCAAAAGTTATGGCCAATGTTAAAGTTTTCGGACGGACGGTCAGACAGACAGACTGACAGTTCAACTGCTATATACCACCCTACCGGGGGCATTAAAAGCGTAAAGTGATCCCTGATTAGCCTGTGGGGACTGAACAGGCTAATCTGGGACGACACTTTACGCATATGTATTTAACCCCCTTTTCACAGAGCAAGACTCATATATATAGTCCTACCTCCTTGAGGCTCTTGACTTGAGTGTGTTGGGTGTCAGGTTGATCAGGGCCTGCATGTTGGCTGTCAAATCTTCCACTTCCTTGCGGAGACGGGTCGGAGTTTCAATGTCAAACCTGAACAGAATATCATGAACATGTGAACTCTACAGTTAAATCATGTATACAATAAAATGTTGTTGTTTTTTTACAGCGTTTATTTTTTATTGCAGAAATTTATTAATTCATATATTATGCTGAAAAACATTGTATCTGGTCCTCTGAGAAATTTAAAAGTGTCAATAGATGTCTTATATTTGACCATGAATTAGATTCTTGACCTTTGACCTAGATATCTGGTTCATGCGTGTTCCACTCAGAATGCTCAAAAACTCTGCCAAATTAAGTGAAAGTCTAGTTTAAACCAAAGGTTTTGTTTTGATATTTGACCTTGACCTTTGCATGTGACTTCATAAAACAATGAATGCTACGGGTATGTGAGGTTTCAAGTGAAAATCCGAAATAGAAACAGTCATATTTAGATGTTGCACGTTTACTGAATTATTTTGCAGATATTGCAAGCCAGAGTTAAGGAACTTGGTCACTGACCTCACAAATTACCCCTAACACAAGTGTCAAGTTTCATTTGATTACCTGTAGTAGAAACAGTGAAAAAGAAAAAGAACTGTTGCAGTTTTCCAGTACCAATGTAACCTTAACCAGAACACAACATGGACAACGATGCCAATATTTGGGTGAGTAGTACATGTACACCTTGAGCTATTCGGTAAAAAACCATTAACATCATGATAACCAAATTTTGATCTCGACCTTGAACTTATCATGCTGATCACCTAAATTATTAGAAAAATAATCCATCCTGAATACAGTTACAATCCTGACAAAAGGATAAGACTTGATTTCCAAAATTTGACCATTGACCTTGAACCTGTTTTCTTCGCATTACACTTGGTCTAATTGTGTTTAATCCCATGTGCCCAAGATGCTTGCAATTACCTCCCTAGTATGAACAATAAAGCTCTGAACAAATATATACAACTGCAATCCCACTTAGGTGTTTCTATAGCTCTTCTTCAAACAGATAGGTGCCTCGCTCTGTGAAAATGGTGTTTAATGCATATGCGTAAAGTGTCGTCCTATACTAGGCTGTTCAGTCCGCACAGGCTAATCAGGGACGCAACTTTCCCCATAGACTGGATTTTTACTAAGAAGTGACTTTCTTTAAATGAAATCTATCATAAAAGCGGAAAGTGTCCTCCCTGATAAGCCTGTGTTGACTGCACAGGCTAATCTAGGATGACACTTTATGTACATGCATTAAACACCATTTTCACAGAACGAGGCTCATATATTAAAATAAATCCTTTATGATTATACATGTTCACCATTTATTTCTGCGTCCCTGTCTGAAACCGGCTGGTGAAGGGTTGACAGTTTCAATGCTGAACGATGAGTACATAGGTACTTCTCTGTAACCTGAAAATTTAAGTTTCATCTTTTGATTTGTCATCATTTACATGAAGATATAGCCCTTATATACATAGTAAAACACTGTTATATTAAAAAGGGTTCACATTTATAGTTAGATATTTTTTGCTGGAATTTGGAAGAGGACAAAACTTTTAACAACTAAAAATATAACTGAATGAAGTATAACTCGTGCAATGCCGTCCCAGCTCCTGGCAATGACTTGTTACACAAAATTTTACAATTATTTATTTGAACAACAAGCAGCTAAAAATCAGCTTCAGATCAGATCTAGAATGGGTGACTGCACATAATTTATGTGAGCTAACACATTACATGTATGTTTAATGTATATTATGATGTGATTTTTTGTATTTGTGATATATTACTAATACAGAAATAAAATGTAAACCTTCCATTTTGTTGTATCGTTTCAATTATAATAATTTAAAAAAAACAGCACGCAACTCATAGTTTTAAAATAAAATACTGAAATAAAAGTGAGACTCCAATATTTTATGACTTGGACTTATTTTTATTTCCATGGAAGTCAGGACTTACAACTTTAAAAAGCTAGTGAAAGCGATAAATAAGTATTGACCTCTTGCCTAAAAACTACCAGTTATTATCATGGGAGACAATTTAGTCACAAGTCTATAAGGCATTATAAGGATTACCTCCCCTACGTGTTGGAGTACCGGTACTTCTTCTTGTTGCTTTCTTACTGCTAGGCGTGACTGGTGAACTCACACTTTGTTGAAGGCGCTTTCTTTGTCGTGTGGACTTTTTCAATTTCTAAAATAATAATATATCTGATTGATATTTGATTTGAAATATTATTTATACTTTTACATTCTGTCCACAAAAAGATCATTTGGATAAACAAACTAAGCACTAACAGGTGTTTTTTTTTGCCCGATTTTATAGTCGAAATTCGGCTATGTTCCCAAACCCAAAAAGTATACTTTTTTCCCATAATGTGGCAAAAAATTCCCAATTTCCACACACAAAAAAATATTTTTTTTTTTGAAAGAAATGTCTAAAGCATAGTTTATCTCAATTTTCATTCAATTACATCTAACAAAGTATTATATGATTTTGTTCCTTTAATTTGAATGATTATAAAGAGTTATATCAAATTTAGTATTTCCCTGATCTGTGGACTTTTCATGTGGAAAAAAGGCTAATGAATTTATTTTCCCAATTTCATGAAAATGCCGATAAAATTCCCAATTCCAAAGCCATGGGCTATATTCCCAAAAAGTGGGAAAACAAACCTGACCCGAATTCTGAAGGCCTTTGCAAACAGTTTGGATCCAGATGAGACGCCACAAAGCGTGGCGTCTCATCAGGATCATAACTGTTTGCTATTCTGATAGTATTCTTTGAAGAAAAAAATTCAAAGAAAATGCTTATTTTAGAAATTCAGCAGACGACATTTTAGCAGACGACACATTTCCAAGCATGCAAAGGGTTAAAGGAGTATTAATCACCTGTCTAAAGGTGCCCATCACATCCCTGACTGACTGAGTTAGACTGGTTTGTATGTATTAAAAGGAGTATTAATCACCTGTCTAAAGGTGCCCATCACATCCCTGACTGACTGAGTTAGACTGGTTTGTATGTATTAAAAGGAGTATTAATCACCTGTCTAAAGGTGCCCATCACATCTCTGACTGACTGAGTTAGACTGGTTTGTATGTATTAAAAGGAGTATTAATCACCTGTCTAAAGGTGTCCATCACATCCCTGACTGACTGAGTTAGACTGGTTTGTATGTATTAAAAGGAGTATTAATCACCTGTCTAAAGGTGCCCATCACATCCCTGACTGACTGAGTTAGACTGGTTTGTATGTATTAAAAGGAGTATTAATCACCTGTCTAAAGGTGCCCATCACATCCCTGACTGACTGAGTTAGACTGGTTTGTATGTATTAAAAGGAGTATTAATCACCTGTCTAAAGGTGCCCATCACATCCCTGACTGACTGAGTTAGACTGGTTTGTCTTCTTAGGAAGTGTCCACCTGCATCGACATCGCTCTTGATTTTGATTTCTCCCTGCATGTTGTTCTTTTTAGCCTAAAACATAGGTAGACTATCTTGGTGGTTCAGTTCTCATCGTCTAGACAATGTTTTGATGACTTTTTGAAGTTGCATGTTTACCTGAACCAAATTCTTAGTACAAAAAGGGCATTATTCTGCTAAATTGCAGGTCAGAGTTACGAATATTGGGCAGTGACCTCACACAATAATGAGAAATTATTAAAACAAAAACTTGATAAAAATTGGCTTTCAAACCAAGACAAGAAGTTTTGAATTGACAATTATAGCAAAGGCAAGTAAAAGGTTACGCTGCACTAGGTTACACTGCACTTATTGTTTTCACTAAAGTGTCTGATGGTCTAATACAATTTACATTGCATTAACACACTGCAAGCAATCAATTATTGCAGTTTTTTTGTGGGTTACAAAAACATGTATTTGAACCATTTCTTATTACAGTGGTATCCTTGCTGTTTGTTTATTGGTACACGTACATGGTGTAAACACACAACTCACAATAATTTGGTGCAGTTTTTCTTTGGGTTAAAAAAACTACAAATTACTTAACATATTTCAAACTATAAATTTGTGTTTTATCCAGGCCGTTTTAGCGTGGCGCAGCGCCACGCCGCTTTTTTGAAGCGCCTCGCTGCCCCTTTCAAAGCAAATCAGCGCCACGCTGCCCTTTTCAAAGGCCGCCGCCCTGTTTTCCGCTGTGCGCGACCTTATTGATAACACCTTAATTGCCTCTTAACCAAGCTTCTAAAGCGACTATTATCAGCGAGGATTCGCGCGGTTGTTAATACGTCATGCGTGAATAACCATGTGTCAATATCAATCGATAATTTCAGTGGCTTTGTAACACTAATCGGTCTGGATACAATCGTGCACAAATACTTAGGAGACTTGATGAAAACCTCGATGTTATTCACGTGGAAATTGTGCATTTCATGCATAATTCAGTTATATCAAATCATTTATTTTTACGCGTAATTAAATTAAAAAAAAAAACACCAGTTGTATCTGTAAAATATTTATTTGATTTCAATTTAATGCAAAACATTTTTAAGTTAATAAACATTAATTTACAGGTCTTGCACTAAGCGGCGTACGGCCGTTTATTACGCCCGATAATTGTTTCCATACGTCGATTACAAAACCCCATGACGTCCACTGTACTTCCTGAAAATTGGCCATAGGCCGAAAATAGCAACCCGTGACATATTAAAGCTGTCAATTAAAATAACGCTCCGCCTCCTATCCAATACAATTGGTGCAGGCTCATATTAAAGCTGTCGATTAAAATAACGCTCCGCCTCCTATCCAATACAATTGGCGCAGGCTCACAGTAGATGTGTGTTAATGAATTATAGCAGACGACAATCTTAACACGTTTGCTGTTCACGGTTAAGCAGACCGCGCTTAATTGGAGCACGTGCTTGTTTATTGTCACGATGTTTTGATTACACTAACATGTGAATGCCGGCAAAGAAGTTGATACCCCGTCTTGGACCCTGTTTGGCCAAAAGTTGTTAATTGTTGTTACAGTAGTAGTAGGCCTGCAGCATTGGTTCAATTAAGAACATTATGACCCGTTTGTAACTTGTCAAAATATGTTAATTGGCAAACACAGATATGAATTTTACAAAAATATTTAACTTGTACCACTTATCATTCGTGTTTAGAATGTCGCAACATACGCTTTCCGATTTTGGCATTCCACTTTCGACGAAACATAAATTAGAAATTGAGGCAAATTGCTTTGTAAGCAAAACAAGTTTATATCCGATACCAATTAACGTGTATTGAATTAATTGACAATGAACAAAAGACAGTACGGCGCCGTTCCTAGTTACACTTTTTGCGAAATAAAATGTACACAATACAACACGTGGTCATGAAAACAATGTCATTAAGCAGAACTTTCTGACTATTCAACAAAGTGTTAGTGTTTGTGAATCTCCAGTTAAGATGCATATAAAGGACTTGTTTGTGCAATGTGTGTAACGTTTTAAATATAAATAATTGTTTAAGAGGGTAACTCATTTAACAGTATTCTAAGACTTCTTTGAAAAGCTATAGTTTGTATAAGATATATATCCTATGGTGTTTAATCTTGTTTTTTGTTACCTCATGAAAATATAAAAAACACATAATAAAATATACATTCTGGATTTTGTTGGTTTAATTATTCAACAATAAATCTCAAAACTATACATACAATGTTTGTGTGTAACAAAGCTTGTTACACTGCAACGCCGATATATCGCGGACCGTTATATCACGCTGTCCAATATATCGCGCTTTGGCTATGGCTCCCAAAAATCCGACGAGCATGATCACTAAATGACATGTTTAAATCTGAGAATTCGCTAACTTAAGCAAAAAACCGGTTCTAGCTAGTATCAACACCCCATATTTCGCGGCTTACTATGGCACGCAGTGAAGCGTGAAAAACAGTCGATTAGTGACAATGTTGTTTACACAAGGCTGGGGTTGTTTTTAACACTTAGGAAATATCCAATTAGTGTCATTGCAAAGGTAATAATGGCAGTTTACTGGTATATAGATCTTTAAATTTCGGTACTGGTCATGAATTTCTTTGTCCTGATAAAAAGCGCGTGAAAATTGGCGTGGGTGTATTTATTTGTAAAAAAAAAATTTCGTAGCCGGAACAACATTGCGATAATTTAATTTCCGTTAAAAGTTTCGTTGTAAATTTCAACAATAGTACCGCGGTATCTCGCGAATTATGTGGCATAACATTTCCTATTAATAAAATATAATTCAAACACACGGTATCGTTACCGTTACGCTAAGGTAAATTCGAATCTATGCACAATGTATTTTGTACGTTTTTTACGGCAAGAAGTTTTCATTTTAGCTGATTCGCGAGGGATTGTACATGAAAATAAAAAACATAATTTACATTTTGGTTTTTATGATAAATACACAGATACTTATGTAGTAATGAAAACGTTTATTGTATAAATGGTTTGCAATTATTACAAAACAAATATGTAGCAGCGCTGTATATAAAATGAAAACATTGGGGAAATTTGACAAGTTAACCGCAATACAATTGAGTTAGACATTTCTTGAGTTAAATCGCGCGCCGGATATATCGCGCTCGCGATCTTTGGACCCCACCAACCGCGATATATCGGCGTTGCAGTGTATTAAGTCACTATACAGATATATTTGTGCCCTTTTTATGGATGTCGCGTGCTAAAGTGCCCTTTTTTGAAATTTTGCACCACGCCCTTTTTCCTTCCTGTATAAAACACTATAAATAAATATATTTGCATTTTTTTAAAAGGACTGTAAACCATGAATGACAAAAAAAAGAAAAGTTCTAAAATACCGTATTTTTTTACAATTGTTTTTATCAGTCTCTGCATTCCTTTTTTTGAGGCACTAGCCCGATAGGGCTGCCAGCTTGGAAATTTCACTAGCCTGAATCAATTTTAACTAGCCCAAATTAAAGTTATAATTCTGTAACATTTGTAACTATGTCAGTCTTGGACCTAAACCACTCCATCCAGTAATAATACTAGTTATAGAGTCTATTGAGATCAACTTACTACGCTGTTCAATAAGCATCTACTCAATGAGTGCCCAAGGGAGATTTCCGATTAAGTTCTGAATAAGCGTCTATAGCAGATGTGTCCCATTCAATATTTTTGCAAAACTAACTCTTTTAAAACCAACAACATGTTGATTTTAAAAGTTAGTTTTGTCATATTTTTATTTTTTGTAATATCCACTTACCGGTATTGCAAAATTAATGATGCAATTATGCTCATAAACATGAATACCAAATTTGAAATCCGGAAAATTAGAGCTCCCCCAGCTCTAACTTATTGTACTTTTTTTCAGTCTTTCTAGTTGCTATTACTGGTAAATATTTAGTCTTTAATCTGATCTTGTCAATTATTTAATACACATCAATCTAAACAGGTGACTCGAGGATACAATGAAAAATATTATAAACCAGACCATTTGTATCACCGCATGTGTATTTGTCATTCTAAAGAAAATTAAATAATTAAAATCAACGAAAAATACTGTATCCGAAAAAGAATATCCGAAAGATGTACGTGTGTTGCACATGAACTAAAAGTTGCATATTGTTTAATTTCAGACAATGAAAATCATTTTACCTAGCAAATACGTGAAAAATAGATAGTTTTGTTAGCATATTGCTTTACAATATGCTAAGCAGCTAGTGCAGTGCTTTACTTTGCAAATCGATTGCTTAAAAATATTTGAAGATGACGGACATTGTAAGATTTTTGGAAAGTAGCGAGGAGGTTTCGTCAGTTACCTTTCATGTCCCAGACATCCACCAGCCAATCAAAAATCAATAAATAAAATATCCACAGGCACAATTGGTACCGAGCGAAAATTTCTGGAATGCAGAGGAAGCTATTACTATAGGAAGCTATTTAGGACATACCTTAGTTCAGACACGAAAAAAAAGCAATCGACCGATCGGGCTACCGGCTTGGAATTTTCACTTGACCGACGCAAAAATCAATCGACTCGGTCGGCGGTAGAGTGGGTTACGTCCAAGACTGGTTTATATTGATTAAAATATCACGACTGGTATATAAAATTACTTTTTTTATTTTTACTTTATTTTTGTATTTGCTTATTTTTACTGGGTATGCATACCCAGTAAAAATAAATAAATACAAAAATACATGATTCATCGTCACGTGGTAAACCCAGGAATGCAAATTGCGCATGCGTAGAGAATTGTATATATTTTATATATAAAATGATCAATCTACTTGCGTTATTTATAGTGTGTATATTGTTATGTCACCTATTTTCGTGATTTTACAGCGCGAAATTTTATTACCAAATATACTGAAATATGAACCTTTTTTAAGTAATGTAATATGTACCAGTCGTGATATTTTAATCAATATAAACTAATTATTGTAAAAAAAATACAGTATTTTAGAACTTTTCTTTTTTGGTCATTCGTGGTTAACAGTCCCTTTAAATTGGAAATACAGTACTTATTTTTTTTAGAAAGAAGTTTCTAATGATTATTATATCTCAATTTTATTTCATTAACATCTAACAAAGTATATCAATATAATTTATATGATTTTTTTCTTCTTATAAATCTGAATTACTAAAGAGTTATATATTAAATTATTGTTTTCCAAACAAGTGGTCTTTTAGCACCAACTGCATTTTTCCCCAAATGGCCAGGAAATGGCCTGATATGTCAATAGTTATGATAAAAAATCACAATTTGGTCCACTTTGTCGAAAATTTCCCAAATTTGTCATATAGTTGATTAAAAAAATCCCAATTTGACCGGACTCCTTTTATGAAAATGGCTAGAGAAACCCTGCAGTTACATTGTATCTTGGTGCTTTCTTTTGCAAAAACGTATACATCACATTTTCTGGAACAGTTGATGTAAATTGATCGAAACTGGGACTAGTACAATTATTCTGGAAGCACACCATATCATGTAAGTTGTTTTAATTTGCGCAAAATACACATATAGAACACAGTTTGTGTTTATTTACGCCAGACAACAATTTATGTGCTTCATATTACCGATTAAAGTGCCGCCTGGATTCCAAGTGGCGAGTTTACATGAAAAAGCCTTTTAAATTTGCCAACTCCCAGCGACACGGCCTGAAAGAGTGTTAATAGCTCAGAGTTGTATTATTGCAACTAGGTTAAGAAGTATCCATACCTAAGTCAATTAATAAATTGTATTTAAAAAAAACAAGCAATAAAAAACATAAGATTAAGAACCTGTTTTGATGCTGGTGTTCCAATAAAACCGAAGTTTTCTTTCCCGACCCCCTTTATAAATCTCTTTGTTGGCCATGTATTCTGAATAACTTTCTTCAAAGAAGCCATGATCCTTACATAAGCGTGATTATTGGCTTTAAGTTGATTAACAAGATGTCAAGCCACTAGGCAACTTCAAAAGAGCCGCCAATTATGATTGTGATTGCTGACTAATCTGTAAAATATTTAATTCGTAGAACCTGCAATGTTCATAAAGGTGCAAGACAAAACGGTCTAGTATTTCAGCGACCCAATTTACATGCGCTCGCTGTGCACACATCGGTCTTTACTGACGAAATAAGCAGTGAGTTTATAAGATCCTTCGGGGCCTTCCATTAAGTATGCCACGCTGTTTTTTACCCCCCTAACCTCCCCCTGTCACAAATTGTCACAAATCTCGAAGTACGTCACACATTCGAACATTAAAAAATAATATTAATACCGAATTAAAATTTAATCTAAAACACACTTCACCATTAAAATGTATTACAAATATAATTTCCAATTAAAAGAACTATCACTTTATTAAAATGACTAATATTTAAATAATAGTAGATGAGTAAATTGTCAACAGTTTTCACATTTATTCATTGAAGAAGTAACTCAATTCTAATCACGAAACGTCAAACAATCATCGTTGATCGTAAACACTACGATCCAGAAGTTCGTTTCGTAACTTTGACTACACAATTTAGACCTAATCCCAAAAGTCTATTTATATTGTGTCTGTTACAATGTGGCGATATAGAGACCAATCCCGGACCCTCAACAGGAACAGCATCCTCTCAAAGAAAAAGACAACCAAAGTTCCCTTGTACTGTTTGCTCAGGCGGTGTAATTGCTTCGAGCAAAGCAGTTAGTTGCACTCAGTGTAAAGCAAAAACACATATAAGATGCACAGGCTTCATCACAGACGCAGTCTTTATCAAAGCATCCAGTGAAAACATATCTTTTAATTTTACTTGTAACAAGTGTACTTTTAATCTTCTTCCTGGAGAAACATCACTCAGGGAATCAACGGAGGAACATCCAGGAACCTGTGATCTACAAGACTGTGATAGTTTTAATCATCATTCATCGTCATCAAACTCTTCCAGTGATTTTAACTCAACGAAATTAACAAGTGATTTTAATTCTTTTGATGTTTTTAAACAAAAAGGGTTACATTTTGTCCATTTTAATTGTAGATCTCTTTTATCAAAAATGTCAGAAATTATACTATTTGCCAGTTTATGTAAAGTACATGTGATTGCAATTACTGAGACTTGGTTGGACGATACCATCACAAGCAATGAAATTTGTATACCAGGTTTTAATGTCATCCGGAGAGACAGAAATCGTAATGGCGGAGGAGTGTGCTTATTTATAAATGAAAGTATTGCATTTTCGGAAAGAACTGATTTACACAGTGACACTATTGAGGCGGTTTGGGCTGAGATACATCTTGTAAAAACTAAACCTATTCTGATTTGTTCTTGCTACCGGCCTCCGAATCAAAAGGATTTTACGGAACATTTAGAAAACATTTTATCGAATTTACGATCTGATTTTGAATGGTTTATTTTAGGTAATTTAAATATTTGTTTTAAAAACAAAATGTGTTCACTGTTTAAAAAATATGCACTTTTATTAGACATTTTTAACCTACAACAAATGATTGCTCATCCTACTAGAATAACTGAAACAACTTCATCAATTTTAGATCATATCTTGTGTAATCAAAGTAATAAAGTTTCACAATATGGTACTTTACCCATAAATCTTAGTGACCATTTCCCAGTATATTGTACAAGAAAAACTAGCAAAGAAAAAATAAGTAAGCATAACACAGTTCTTGTTCGGTGTATGAAAAACTATACTGTGGAAGATTTTATTAACAAACTGAACACTTGTGATTGGAATTCTATGTTTACTGCTGACACCGTACAAGAATCTTGGTTATTTTTCAAAGACAAATTTTTGACAGTTTTGAATAGTGTAGCTCCAACCAAAGAAGTTCGTTTAAAGCAGAGAACAGAGCCATGGATGGATTCCGATATTTTAGAACTAATTAAAATTAGGGACTATTTTATGTACAAATTTAAAAAAAACTAATAATAAGGAATTTTTTCAAAAGTTTTGTTCATATAGAAATAAAGTCCAAAGGTCTGTGAAGAAAGCAAAGGCAGAATATATTTGTGATCAATTAGAAGAAAACAAACACAATCCTAAAAGTCTGTGGTCTCACTTAAAATCGTTAGGTCATAGCAATAATAGTAAATCCTCACCCAATGTTGTTTTAAATGTAGAGGGCAACCTATGTTTTGAAGCTAAAACAATAGCCAATCATTTTAACTATTTTTTCACAACTGTTGCTTCAGTACTAGTTGATAAGCTTCCTACTGCTCCAAATTTATTTAATACAGCATCTAACATTTTTAAATCGTTTTACAAGGACAGAAATCCTGCTCACAATTCTTTTAAACTTCATACAGTTTCTGAAGATTTTGTTTACAAAGAGTTAAGCGAATTGAATTGTTCTAAAAGTACTGGGTTAGACGAAATCCCGGCCAGATTTTTGAAAGATTCTGCTCCTTATATCAAAACTCATATTACATTTTTGATAAATAGCTCTATTGTTAACAATGTAGTTCCCACTGATTTAAAAAGTGCTAAGGTAAAACCACTGTTTAAGAAAGACAATAGGTCCGAGGTTTCTAATTATAGACCGGTTAGTATTTTGTCCATTGTTTCAAAAATATTAGAGAGAGCTGTATACAACCAGTTGGAATCCTTTTTAGTGAAGAACGGTCTGTTGTATGAGTATCAGAGTGGATTCAGGGGGAATCACTCCACTGACTCCTGTCTTATTCACCTGTCTGATCATATACGTGGACAAACCTCTAATGGCTTGTTTACTGGTATGATTATGTTAGATCTACAGAAGGCATTCGACACTGTAGATCATGACATTCTGTGTCGGAAGCTTCGTGCGATGGGAGTGGAGTCTGTGGAGTGGTTTCGCTCGTACCTAGCTGATAGGACGCAGTCTGTACATGTTAATGCCGCTAAATCGGATTTCAAATCAGTAGTGTGTGGTGTTCCCCAAGGGAGTATACTGGGTCCTCTTTTGTTCTTGACCTACGTTAATGATATGAAAACAAGTATATCATCCAACTGTAAATTAATACTCTATGCTGATGACAGTGCTATTTTGTATTCACATAAAGATCCAAGTACCATCAGTCAAGTTTTAGGCAAAGAACTCGAGTCCTGTAGTAAATGGTTAATTGACAATAAGCTATCCCTCCATCTAGGCAAAACAGAATGTATTCTTTTTGGTTCGAAACGTAAACTCACCAAGGTGGACAATTTTCATATACAATGTAATGATCATGTTATAAAATCTCAGACGTATGTAAAATATCTTGGTTCTATTCTAGATGCTGATTTGTCCGGTACTTCTATTGTAAATAATATCGTCAAGAAGGTTAACTCTAGACTTAAATTTTTATATAGACAACGTGATTTTTTAAATAAAAGTCTTAGAAAAAGCTTATGTAATTCTTTAATACAATGTCATTTAGATTATGTATCCTCTTCGTGGTATTGTGGACTCACGAAACAGCTTAAGCACAAGTTACAAATAGTCCAAAATAAAATGGTTCGTTTTATTAACAATTCCCATTGTAGGACATCACTTGTTGTATCGCATTTTGAAGAACTTGGTTTATTGAACGTTGAACAAAGATGCAAGCAACTTCGGCTTAACCACATCCATAAGATTTTCTACAATAAATGTCCAAGCTATATGAAATACAATTTTGTCAAATGTACAGATGTCCATCAGTATGGGAATAGATCCCGATTTAATTTTTATGTACCTCAAGTTGATGGCTTTACTAGTTCTTCATTTTACTACAATGGTATTACGGATTGGAATGCATTACCCGATAATATAAAGTCCATCGAATCGAAATTTACTTTTAAGAAACTTGTTAAGACACATCTATTAAATGATATGAAGGTAGACGAGAATTCCACGTATTTTTACTTTAAGATTTGTTTTATTTTTATGTAATTCATTATTTTTATGTTTTTTATTCGTGTCAGTGTATTATCATGTCAACTTTTGAAAGATTCACTTAATTCGTAGAAGAAATCATGTGTAGGATCATGTCGATTATATATTAAGAACTGAAAAAACAATATATTTATAGTCACGTATAAGATCTGTTCGACTAAATCCAGGGACCCCGTTGGAAATAAGCTTTTTCATGTTTACATGTCTAAGCTTTACGGGTTATCCTGTGTATACATCATGTCGTAATCTTATTTGGATCTGTGATAAATGGCACCATTCATGTAATGCATGTTTCTGAATATGATAATAATGCAATCTATACGTTACTTATTGCCTTGATTGCATTGAATTGTAAATTGCTTGACATGTATGCACAAATAAAACAAACAAACAAACAAACAAAATCAAGATTGAATTTAAAAACAAAAAATGCAAAAAAAATACACTTGACAATTATAACACACAACATTTATATGCTGCTTGTTCATTGTCAACCGGTGAGGTCAATTTTAGATAATCTTCCGATAACACAATCTTTTTACACAGGATAAGACGTAGCTTAGCGAAAGTTCAAAGTAATAATAATAATGATAAAACTATGTTAATATTACCTCTGAATCCTCATTTTTTTTATACAAGTAATGACTATTATATGTAAAAAATAAATTCCAAATGTCTCGCTCAGTGACATTATTATGCAGCTGATAACATAGAAAAAATAATACTTCCGGCTTGACGAAAGCAAGGCTATACATAAAACAAGGCTTCGCAACATCATACTAGCGCTCATAGGGAGAGGAATCGTGAACAACACATGCAGGAGAAACTGTATCACACGCATTTCATGCTATATTCACATAAAACTAATACAATTGTTTCACAAAAAAATGAAAAATGTTTTTAAAGCTATTAAATTCTCCTAGTTTTTTTAAATTAATAAATATATTACGTCACATATGGCCTAACCCCTTCCCCCCCCCTGCCACACACTGTCACTCTTTCTTACACACCCTTCTTTCCCCTGGAGCCTGACGTACTTTATGGACGGCCCCTTCCGCGCCGGAGGCTGCATTAGGCCAGCATTTTTATTTTATTTGTTTTACGGGAAATTTTTCAAAAAAATGAGTCGGGGGGGGGGATAAATAAAAATAAATATAAAATCATGAAAAGTGAGCAGTCTACCAAAAAAAAAATAAAACTGTCTAAACTGATTATTTATTTTATTTTTGAAAATTTAAAATTAAGCCAATTTAACCTTATGTATACTTGCATTAACCTTTAAGTGTTTTATATATCTTATAACACTGTTGTAGAAGCTTATTATAATAATAGTAAACATATTTTTATATATATCTATATGTAAAAGCACCTTTCGCATGTATTATACTATATTGCTTCAATAGAGACCATTAACCACGCTAGGTGTGTAGTGTATTATAGTGATCGTTAAACTTTTGTTGAATGTTAATCATATGCATTTTTATAACATGCATTTGACTTAAATAAAAAAGAATAGAAAACTTTTTAAATTGTTTAATAGCTTTAAATAACAACCAACTTTGTAACTGTAATCCATGGAAGGAATATGCACACTAAAAAATACTATTTAATATAAAACAGACTTGCTTTATATCATGATAATTTGTATCAATCATGAGAAAGAATGAGCAACATAACAGGAAATTGGACCTTAGGGCGATTGCGACCATTTTGGCTCCAAAAGAGCAGTGTGATCAGAATCCAAACTGTTCAACATTATTGTCATTCAGTCAGTACTTCTAAAGATGTTAAGCGAACACTTTGGATCCTGATCAGACTGCGCTTGAATTGATCTTGATCCAAACTTTGTGTAGTGAAAGTTCTAGTACATAAAATGTGAATATTTTATTTAAGAAACCGTGGGTTATAGACTTATAAAAATATGTGCTGCATTTCATATTATATTCAAAGAGAGTTATAGTGTTTATATATGTAAAGTGAACACAAGAGGCATGACTACAATATTTGGTGTGTATCATCGTTATGAGGTTCTCTTTGAAGTTTGTTCAAATCATGCAGAAAATTTGCCCTCCCTAGGGGTTACTGTTTTGCTTATAAATATAAATAATATAATCATTCTCTGAAACCGCAAGGTCCTTTGGTTTGTTGCGTTGCATGCCAACCATATTGTGGTTCTTTGCTAAGTTTCCTCAAAGCATGTCTCCGTGGTCAAAAATGTTTGCGCTTCAGGGGTCAACTGATTTATATAGATTAATGTCTTTGATAATCCCTAACAACACAGACACTGCAAGGGTCAGGGGTTCAATATTTGGTGTGTAACATGTTAGTGTTTTCTTGTTCTAGGTGTGATCAAATCATACATTTGGAGTTAAAAATAACCCGTCCTTTTTTCGCATGCGTAATATTTACTCATATAATAAAGAGTTAAACAATATTATTCTCTCGAAACGCATGGGTAAGGTGATAATTATTTTGTATGTGACATTGTATGGCGGTAATCTTCGTAGCCCCAACAAAATATTGCGGTAAAAGACACAATATACCTAGAAACCTAGATTTATTTCATTGAACATTTTCTTAAGTGAAAGCCGTATAAAGAATTAAATAGCACATGAAGCAAGGATTTAAATTGTTCTAGTAGAAATACTCTGCTGACTGTATATAACTTACTCGCAAGATTAATTATATATAGAACACAACTTTTGAACTATGTCATTGTATATTTTAAAATAGTATTGTATTTTAAAAATTTCGTAAAAGACTCACAGTATTGTCAAAATAAAATGATGTAAACTTTTGCACATATTATTTTGTTCCTTTATTATTCACAGTTTAAGTTCAAATGAAAATTTCTATGGAATGTGTTGTCTGTATTATTTTAAGGAGAAACAGCAATAACATGTTTTGGATATATAATAAACAAAGAGAGCTATATAAATGTGAAGATAATAATAACCATTGGAACAAATACATAGAGCCGTTTGAGCACCAGGGCCCTTGCTACACTTTGTGGGATTGGGGCCGGGGCCCTTAGAGGGGGGAATTTCACGTCGTTTTCGGCAAAAAGGGGAATTTTACAAGATCTTTTCACCAATCATTCAACACTCAAAGGGATCTTTTCACGCTTTGGTAAATTGACACAATTGAAAAAAGTTGTTTCAGATTCGCAAATTTTCGTTTTAGTTATGATATTTGTGAGGAAACAGTAATACTGAACATTTTCCATGCTCTAATATAGCCATTATATGCATCTTTTGACGATTATAAAAACAAAAAATTATAAAGCGTTGCAACGCGAAACGATTGAATAATTTGGAGAGTTCTGTTTTTGTCGTTAAATTTTGTATAACTACGAAGATTGCTTATATAAGGTATAAAATACGTCAAGTGTGTACTTGGCGGAATAGCTCAGTAGGCTAAAGCGTTTTTACTTCAGGACTCTGGCAGGACTCCAGGGGTCACTGGTTCGAAACCTGCTCCGGACAATGTTCTTTTCCTTTTTTAAATTTTATTCTTGATTTTTTACTGGAGCTTTTACGATCCAATGTTTACATTAATCAATATAAAGCATTTAATGAATAAGTTAAAAAATGCCAAAATCTGTGAAAAGGCCCCTTTAATATTGCTCTATTTTAATGTAATTTACAAAAATATACATTGAATCAAAGGTTTATAGCAAGATACCAGCTGGCAACATAGGTATAAAAAATATTTGTTTTTTGTTTTGGAGGGGGCAATTTTAGGTGAAATAAGGGAAAAAGTATACTATTTTAAGGTGGGAATGGGGCCGAATTTCGGCCCCAAAACGGTAAAACGAGGGCCCTGAGCACATTTATCAACAGAGCCTGAGGTGTGATAAATTTATTTGCATTCCTTGCAGTACAAATCTTGCAGTATGAAAACATTATTTACAGTTGATAGAACATCATATTTCGGCTAAATAATAACTCATTTTTTGAAAAATAATGTCAAGATGCATGGTGCAGTTTTAAATCCATATTTTTGTCAGTTATTGATGACCTTGCTCCTGTGAAAGTTGTTAGAATTAAGCAAAGAACTGAACCGTGGGTTACAAATGAAATTTTACAATGTATTAAGAATAGAGATAAATCTTTTAATACTTATAAAAAAGTAAAATCATCTGAGAATTATGATCATTTTAAATAAGGCTCAGCATCTTATTTATTGTGCAAAAAGGGACTTTAAAAAAAATTCTATCATGGATAATGAAAATGATTCGAAATCCTTGTGGAATTCACTTAAAGAAATAGGTATGCCATCCAAAAAATTTAAATGTACCTCTGAAACTATTGGTTTGAACATTAATGGTGACATTATTTTTGACAAAATAGAAGTGGCCAACCATTTTAATAGGTTTTTTTTACAACAGTAGCATTCAATCTTGTAAGTGAATTACCAACATCTTTAGGAACATTTGGCAAAGATTTCGTGTCTGCTTTTTATTTTAAAAATGTGTTTTTTCGAAACAGTTGCTCTTTATCTATTGTTACAGAAAACAATGTTCTTAAGTACCTGAATAAACTTAGTGCCAGTAAAGCAACAGGATTAGATGGTATTTCTTCACGTTTTGTAAGTGATGGAGCTTCTATTATTTGTTGTCCACTTACACATGTCATTAATTTATCTATAATACAAGGTATTGTACCTGATGATTTTAAAGCTGCACGAGTTGTTCCATTGTATAAAAAGGGTAATAAAAATGAAGTCGGCAACTACAGACCTGTATCAATTTTGTGTATATAGTGTCAAAAATACTTGAACGAATTGTATATGGCCAAGTAGAAAACTATCTGAATAAGCAGAAGTTATTGTATGAGTTTCAGTCAGGATTTAGGAAATCTTTCTCAACCGACACATGTCTGATACATCTATCTGACTATATTAGGTTTAACTTAGATATAGGTAATTATGTTTTGCAAAAAGCCTTCGATACTGTTGACCATTTTATACTTTTTGATAAACTGAAAATGATAGGGTTTTCCCCTGATGTTATTAGATGGTTTGAATCTTACTTATCTAGTCGTAAACAATGTACTGATGTTTCTGGTATACAATCATCTTTGGAAAATGTTACATGTGGTGTGCCCCAAGGCTCAATACTGGGACCTCTGCTTTTTTTAATATACGTGAATGACATGGCAGGAGTTGTAAACAATAAACTTTTATTATATGCCGATGATTCTGCTATTCTGGTGTCTGGCAATTCTAAACATGATATTGAGTGTTTATTAGCACAAGATCTGGAAAGAGTTAGTCCCTGGTTAGTTGACAATAAATTGTCATTACACCTGGGTAAAACAGAATCAATTTTATTTGGCTCGAAACCTAAGTTAAAGAAGGAGTCTAACCTTAATATTTCGTGCAATGGTACAGTTATACAGCACACTGACTCAGTCAAATATTTGGGTGCTACTTTAGATCAATGTTTAAGTTTTGAAAGTATGGTTGGTTACATCAGTCATTAAAAAGGCAAATGCAAGACTTAAGTTCCTATACAGAAAGCAAAAGTTTTTATCATTTGATACCAAAAAATGTTAATTATGTCCTTGATTCAATGTCACTTTGATTATACCTGTTCTATATGGTATTTTGGCATTTCTCAGAATCTGAAGAACAGACTCCAGGTTACACAGAACAAGATCATTAGGTTTATTTTAAGATTAGATCCAAGAAGTCACATCAATAAAGAATACTTTCTTCAGTTGGGTTGGTTACCTGTTGAAAAAAGAGTAGAACAAATAATTCTTAACCATGTTTTTAAAATACACTCAGGTTCTGTCCCTTTTTACCTGAATGAGAATTTTATGCTAGCCAGTACTGTTCATAACCATAATACCAGATTTAGCACAGGGTCATGTTTCAGTATCCCTAAAGTAAAAGGGTTTGGCAAAAAGTCCTTCTCATATATGGGATGTTCATTATGGAACAGCTTACCAATTGTCATAAAAGATTCCCCCAGCTTACAGACATTTAAGGCTGCAGTAAAAAAACATATTTTAAATAGCTTATAGTTTTTTGATAAAGCCTATAATCTCTCTCGCTGTGATGACTATTATTATTCAAATGATGTGTACTGTTATTCAAATGATGTGTATTGTTATTCATATGTTAATTTGCTACTTTTACCACCCATAAGAACATAGTAGTTGTGCCTTGCTAGGACATGTCATCATTCTTCCAGGACCACAATGGAAATAAGGAAATTCACATTTTCTTTTTTGTGCTATCCTGGGTATATGAGTACTCGCCCTGGTACACTATGGTAGTATTTAATATGTGTTGCAACAATTTTATTTTATTTGTTTTCTAAATGATATAACAAGAAGCAATATTTATGTATTTTTTTTTACCAAATAATAGCTTTCTAATTGCTTTTAAAGGGATCTTTTCACGCTTTGGTAAATTGACAAAATTGAAAAAAGTTGTTTCAGATTCGCAAATTTTCGTTTTAGTTATGATATTTGTGAGGAAACAGTAATACTGAACATTTACCATGGTCTAATATAGCCATTATATGCATCTTTTGACGATTTTAAAACCTAAAAATTATAAAGCGTTGCAACGCGAAACGATTGAATAATTTGGAGAGTTCTGTTTTTGTCGTTAAATTTTGTGAAACTACGAAGATTTCTTATATAAGGTATAAAATACCTCAACTATGTGTACTCGGCGGAATAGCTCAGTAGGCTAAAGCGTTTTTACTTCAGGACTCTGGCAGGACTCCAGGGGTCACTGGTTCGAAACCTGCTCCGGGCAATGTTCTCTTCCTTTTTTTAATTTTATTCTTGATTTTTTACTGGAGCTTTTACGATCCAATGTTTACAATTATCAATATAAAGCATTTAATGAATAAGTTAAAAAATGCCAAAATCTGTGAAAAGGCCCCTTTAAGCTCCTGTCTTTTAGCTAATCTGTGATATTTGTATTTCATGTTATGCAGTAATTTTTAATTATGTTGTGTACCATGCCATATGTATTTTATATACTGAAATAAATCTATCTATCTATATAAGAAAAATAAATAAAACTTTCTTGTGACTTTGAAGGACATACGAAATCGGGACCCAATGTTATTTTCTTCAGAAGCTGTGTTGCATACTTTTTTTCTAAATAAAGAATATATATGGGTGGGTGGGGAATGGGATTATTGATGCAAGTACCTGTGGTTCAGTCCTCATGTTCATTATAAAGAAACGTAAAGTAGTACTTCTTGAACATTTTCGGGATGTTGATTTTTATCTATAAAAATATTACAGGATATTCATTTTAATAAATACGCATATTTATTAAACCTACTCAAAGCTTTTTAACACACAGAAAGTTATCGATGATGACACCTCTGCATCATCTGCCAAAACTCATTATTATTTTGAATTTTGTATCACATAATATGGGCATGATGTCAACAATGGTATTCTGGAGATTATCTTTTCTAATTGAAATTGTTTCTGCTCCGTTTTTAATTAATTTGAATTTAAAATATGCTACATTTGTCTCGTTGATGTTAATGTCCGCCATTTCGGAAATGCAATATGAAAATCATTTGTTAAATACTCACCGATTGACTAATAGCGTGTGATATTGGCTGCAATAGCCAATGAAAATCGCTGACGCTTTACAAGTCGAATTGGCACAACGAAACAACCCGTATTATAAACAAATTTTGAACAACACTTTCGGCAATCTGCGCATTTTTTTTCTAGTTTTGGATAAAATACTAGGTCGGCGGGTGAAATGTAAATAAAAAAACGAAAGTGACTTTTATTTTTATTTGTATTTGTCGAAAAATAGGGTCGGTCGCTCCCGTAAAACAAATAATTAAAAAATGCTGGCCTTATGTGTGACCTGGACCCCAGCGCTACTTCCTAATTGACTTACTAGACTCACGAAAGTTATAATTTCGTATTGTGGCTCCAATTTCCAGCTATTTAGGTGAAATATTTACAATTTTGGTGTGGTCTTGTATTATGGTGGGGGGGGGGGGGATTAAACTCGGAGGCATATCCGTTTGGTTGGTTGTCACCAAACTGGACAGGTGACGTCACCATCTATTAACAGTATGACATTCGCGAGGAGATTGACTGGTTCCGGGCACAATTGTGACAAATCTATACACCATTACACACCATGTCGATTCAAATATTAAAATTACTTGTTTACAGAGTGTTGTAATGACAGATTTTTATCGCAAATTCAACCAATTAAAGAACACCCACATCAGGAAGCGAAACAACAATTATCACTTAGACTAATACAGTACATGTAAATACAATTCCGTTAATGAATAATCACAATTTAAAATTGATAAAATTATGCAGCGTTACACATGCGACAAGATGAAATAATTTGAAATGTTTCTGTGGTGTTCTTAAGTTCTTCAAGTTTCGTAGCAAAACGTGAATCAGTTATTTAATTATCAAATGCAAATAACAGTACATCATGCCTTATAGCCAAGCGGTGGAAGCGATGCCATTTTAATATAAAGGGTTTGAGTCCAAAACAGATAGATATTGTAATGGAGTTCTTCACTTCCGAAATCTGCAAATTACGGCTTTAACAAACACAATTAAAACATGCCCCAATTTGTGTACAATACGGAATCCGGATAGTGCCATCTATAATCTCGCCCTTCTTTCGTTAAGGGCGACACACGACACACGAAGCGATACTCGATATTTTGCGCGACAGTCGCGGCGACGCACGATATTTTGCGCGACAGTCGCGTCGACGCACGATATATTGAACACGATATATCGCCTTTTGGGCTACCTACACAAGGGCGATATTTCGTGTTAAATATATCGTGCGCTACCCCTACGCCACGCTTTTTAACAGTAATCTGCGAATTTTGTCAGTACTAGACGCGTTTTACAAGTTATTGAAGACAAATTTGGGAAATTAATTAGTGTCTTTGTACCATATAGCATAACACATAGGTTTTGCATAAAGAAACAAGCACGCTGACAAACTTACTTGCAAAGTAGCCAGGATTGTGTCTTCCATTGTCCACCTCATCCGCCTGTAGACACTTTAGACATTATCACAAACGTATACTCCATCAAATATATAGAGAGCTACGCCGTTATCACAAAGATGTTGGTAAAGACAATATTCAGGCTTTCAATGGTACAACGACTTGAAACGGAAGCCGCAATGTCGCACAAACTCGTTTAAAAACATTACAGTTGGATTCAGGAGCGTGTGAACATCAAAAGGAAATCTGTCATACAATGAATATGGGCTTTAGTGCGCATGTGGTACTGATGTTGAGTTTTATGTATGCCGATATTGCTGATGTTATGGGTAAGGGGTGTGTTTCGGAGCTTATGCGGTCATTCCGGTCACTTATTTTGGAGTGGTCTTGTGATGTGTGTGTGTGTGTGTGGGAGGGGGGGATATCCGCAGGAAACCCCACCTGTCCGGTATAGTGACAACTAACAAGGTCACATATGCCGGGTACTTGGATTGAACCCGGATCGCTTAGGTGAGAATCGCATGTGCTTATAGGACAGTCGTAATGTAAACTTAAGTCAATGAGTATACTAACGGTTGGAGACGCGCTTTTGGGAAAATGAATGAGCGTAGTGTCCAAAAACAATCTATACATTTCTTGTTTATTCTTGTATACTTTCTTGTTTTAATTTCTCTAAAGCGATCGAAAATTTATTATTAAACAATTTTTTTACAACAGAACTTGCACTTTAAATGTTTGTCGATCGAACCAGGGCACTCTGCAAGCAGAGGCGTGTGCTCTTCCACTTCGCCACGCTAGCTCTAACAGTAATCTTCGAGTTGCAAACGTTCCGTTACTACTGCAACACCAATTTTCCACATTTTTACCAAGAAATAAGAAATAAAATAGTTTTTTTCTCGCCAAAAAGCAAAAAACATAGGTTTTGGATATCGAAAACAGTCCGGTGACAAACTGAGAGAGAGTTTCAGAGTCTCAAAGTTTATTGTCTAGTCCATGACATGTACAATATAATAATACATGAAATAACACAATTTACAAACATGCATGGCCAATCTTATAGATTTGTAAAAGACATTTAAGTGTGTAATATTACACTTTAAACTATTGCTTTTTTACAAATACATGTTTCATAGACATACATCATAAAAAACCATATTGCCCCTGTTAACCTTATGTTAAACACCTGTAATAAAATATTGAAGTTGATAAAAAAAGTGTTTGTAAAACTGGGTACAAATGCGCATAGTGAAAAATGATGTTAAAGAGCGACTACCTAAGTGAACTGGTTAACAACGGCTTTCTGTATTTTAATAAAACAGCTAATTAAGATGGTAAAATAATAAGAAACATTTATGTAATAAACCACTAATTACATTAAAACCTAAAAAACTATAATTGAGCGTTAAAGAGAATTTATCATATTAAATCCTATATAATAGATTTTGTACACAAAGACGCTCAATATACCATCAACTTATGACTAGAATTTCTTACTATACACAAGTACATTATATAACAAAGATAATAAATATACTATGGCGGCTATTTACATAAAATAAGCAACACTACTACTTATTTACACATGTAGAACTGTCTTCTTTGTAAAATTAAAAAGCAGGTTTTGGCTAACATTTTTGTTAATCCTTCATTGATAAAAAGGGATTTCAGCTTATCGCTATTCGACATGTTCATAAAATTTGAAGTAGAAACAACAGCTTTTTCCACAAGATTATATCTGATATCATTATACATGCTACATTCTAATAATACATGACATTCATTTTCAATTGTATTATCTCTACAAAATGGGCAGAATCGTCTGTCAGCCGGCAGACCTTCATACCTGCCTGTCTCGAGGCGAATCGGAGCAACACCACAGCTAAATTTACACAGGGCCGATCTATGACTCTTAGGGATTATAAACTTGCAATAATTCTCAACATCAAAGTTCTGCTTAAATGTACAGTAGCTTCTAAGCTTATTTCCATCTCCAACTGATACACCATTACTAGAGTTAATTCTCTGTAGCCAATCTACTTTATATTCATTAAACATAAACTGTTCAATGTCCTTAACAAGAACACCTTTGGATATAGGTCTAGAAACGTCATAATGATGTCTAAGATTGCAATGAGATAGATGCTTTCGCACAAAGAAAAACCAATTTTTACATCTTTCTGATTTGGTGCTAGCCAAGAGTGCTATGCGCTTGTTTAATCTAGAGGAATTGATAGTGGAAAGACGGGCCCAGTAATTTGCCACCACTTTCCATTGGCGGATAGGGACTGGAGTCCAACCCATTTCCCCAGAAACACCAAGATTTCGAGTGTATTCACCCACTCCTAGATAAAACCGCATTGCCCTGTTCTGAACAGCTGTTACACATGAAACTCACGTGTAAAGCGTTCGGCTTCAACTTTACCTTCATAATACACAGTTTACTTAAATCTACGTTAACTTGCCCACCTTTATTTTGTGTAAAGTATGCTGCTTGTCTCTATTTCGGATACTCGACGGAAGGCCCAGGTCTTTTTGTCCATATCTCCGGTTATTTTTCCATAATTTTCCATGAATCTTTCGGAACAAGACGAAATTATTACGCATTGAGCGTAATAAGTCCACACAAAATAGTTCGCATTAACTACTATTTACTTAAATCTACGTTAACTTGCTCACCTTTATTTTGTGTAAAGTATGCTGCATTTTAGAGAATTGTACAAATAATTCAAATTAAGTTTCACACTAACATTCATGTAACAGTTTATCTGTATATTCCTTATTTACTTGACCATATACATAGTGGTTGAGGAAAACTCCTTTTGTTTTCCATCGTCCTATTTTCATTACTGTTTCAGGTAATGTCCCGATTGAAACTGCTTGCGTTGCACCTGTTGGTCTAAACGATTTAGCACTAAATCCTTGATCACTTAAGCCTGCAGCAGTAATACTGTCTTGTAAGATATTTGCAACGGTATTAGCACTAATATGTTTGTACGGTGCATTCAAAGCGATAAATAAGGGTCTATAATCACCCTGACGGAACTTCTCCGTTCTTTCAATATACATCTTAAGACAACTTATGGGATCACATGATGAATCAACACAAGGTGGAATGTTAATTTCAAATCCCTGTCTATTTGTGTCATTTTTAATTGCCCAAAAATGTAAAGTCATTGAGCCATCATTTTCAAAATACACATCATCAACTGACATAAATGTCGGGTTTAGTAAATTTGTCTGCGGATCGAAGCTTTTCCCTTTTGGGGCCAAATCGGATGGCCGTGTCATGCACACAATTGCAAGAAGAGTTATAGCTTTCATACGTAGCATTTTTAAAGTTAGTTTGTCGTTAGATTCCATTTTATTAAACAACTGTACGAAAGCCTCTATTGGCATCGGTTTTTGACGAACCATTGGTCTCTTAGTAGCTGTTTTTACCAGTGATGTAACGAGTCTATGAATATCACTACTATCTGTAGGCGATTTCAGGCCCAATGCCTGGAAGAACGAGCATAAAGCTGCTAGCGAAATCTTCAATGATGATTCTGGACGTTCAGACTTATCAGCGATAGAACACAAATAATCTGCCAAATGTGCTGTTGTAGAAGTATCAGTTGCCACATAGTTATGTAATTTGCAGAATACTAAATATTTTTTAATATACACATTGTAAGTAGTTAATGTTGATTCAGCCAAAGAATGTACAGTTTGTTTTGCCGCTCGCGGGGACCAGCCTAAACAACGTAATCTGTTCGCCCACATACTCTCCAAGCGAAAATCTTCCATCTGGGATTTTTCAAAGGTTCCCTGGCCCCGATGGCCATCACTGTTCTTTTTGACATTGGAAGTTCCACTGGCAGGTCTATTGCCATTTGCGTTAACTGTCTGAACCATGGCTGCCCCGGCAAAAGAGGTGCTATCACTGTAGCTGTTGCATTTTGAAGATTTATCACATTTAACACTCGCGGAAGAAGCGCAAACGGAGCATTCACATAATTGTTCATTTGTTTCCAATTTGTCTGCGCAAGAGCGTCCACCCCGGATGTGAACGGGTCGTAAAATAGAGAATTGTATGTCTTTAGCTAGGTCGACGTTATCGATGCGAATCTGTCCACATCGTGTGGACCCCATTTGCGGTCGAGCATTTTGAACAACTGTGGATGAAGCATCCACTCGTACGAGGATTCTATTCGGGAGAGTAAATCCGCCCTCCAGTTTTGCGTTCCCGAAAGGTATTTCGCCTGAAGTTTTATGTTTGCCTTCATGGCCACTATGTGAATCGAACGCGCTATTGCGTCTAGGGATGCTATGGAACCACCCATACCATTTATCATTGCAACTGTAGTCACGTTGTCTGAGAGAACTTGTATGCTGCGATTGCATAAATCCGCTTTGAAAGATTGTATGCCCATTAGTACAGCTAATAGTTCGCGGTAATTGGAACTTTGTTGCTGAATACGAAGGGTCCAAAATCCCTGAGCTTGTTTGTGACTGTCTGCGAGCCATGCTCCCCAGCCTGACTTAGACGCGTCTGTGATTAATTGTGTATCTATTTGTTTGTTAACAACAAAAAAGGCGTTCCACTGTGAAACAGAGTCTAACCACCACTGCAAATCAGTATATGTATATTTGTCTAAGAACAAAATGTCACTCCAAGACTTTCGGGTAGCAAGTAATCTATATAAGTTTCTAAGAAGTAACTTTGCAGGAAATATACACTTTGACATGGACACACATTGCCCTGCGATTCTTGCTAATCCACGAGCTTGGATTTCCCCTTTAAATAACACTTTTTTAATATCGCGTTTCAATTTGCGAATACGTTCGGATGTGATACGAATTACACACTGTTCACCCGAAGTGTCAATAATATATCCCAAGTAAGGTTTAACATGTGACTCCACTAAAGAAGACTTTTCAAAATTCACCACCCAACCTAACTCTTGTAAAGTTTTAATTAAAAGCTGTCTATGACTATTAATACATTTCTCTTCGGCTAATAAAATAAAATCGTCTACATACACTACAACTCGTAATCCCTGAGAACGAAGATATGTTATGACTGGTCGTAGAACTTTAGTAAAGAAATATGGACTACATGAGTGTCCGAACGGCAACACAGTCCATTTGTAATAATTACCACGGAACTGAAATCCTAACAGCTCTTCATGGTCCGGGTGTACTGGTACATGAAAAAACCCATTTTTTAGATCAGCAGTTACAATATAGTCTTTAGGTTGAATAAATGAAATTACAGTACTTATATCTTCATTCTTAAACTTGGGTGGTTGACATTTATTATTCAACAATCTTAAATCAGTAATAAGTCTATATTTTCCATTTTTCTTTGAAATACAATTTATAGGCGAAATACACCTTGGCTTAGCCTCACATGGTACAACATGACCTAATAACAACAAGTCATTAATTTCTTTTAACAAAAACTGCGATTGTAAAGTAGAAAACTGCCTGTTTTCACAACAAAAACTTGGAATGTCACCAACTATAGGAACTTAATACCATTGGCAATATAACTCAGAACAGTTTCAGAAGCACCTATCTGGCGCCATGCATCAAGATTTGATGCTAAAGTATTTCGCATTATTTTAATAACTTATTCTATCTCAGCATCAGACTGTCGGTTGCCGGGTGTTTTAAAGGGGCCTTTTCACAGATTTTGGCATTTTTTAACTTATTCATTAAATGCTTTATATCGATAAATGTAAACATTGGATCGTAAAAGCTCCAGTAAAAAATCAAGAATAAAATTAAAAAAAAGGAAAAGAACATTGCCCGGAACAGGTTTCGAACCAGTGACCCCTGGAGTCCTGCCAGAGTCCTGAAGTAAAAACGCTCTAGCCTACTGAGCTATTCCGCCGAGTACATGTACTTGACGTATTTTATACCTTATATAAGCAATCTTCGTAGTTTCACAAAATTTAACGTCAAAAACAGAACTCTCCAAATTATTCAATCGTTTCGCGTTGCAACGCTTTATAATTTTTAGGTTTTAAAATCGTCAAAAGATGCATATAATGGCTATATTAGACCATGGTAAATGTTCAGTATTACTGTTTCCTCACAATTATCATAACTAAAACGAAAATTTGCGAATCTGAAACAACTTTTTTCAATTTTGTCAATTTACCAAAGCGTGAAAAGATCCCTTTAAAACGCGCTCCTTGCAACTGATCAAAAACATCGCGACGGCCCCTGCCGTAATGGTTACCTCTTCCACTATCATACGAAGGGTTACCAGAAAAAGACCGTCCACGCCAACGTCCTCTTGGCGGTGCATCAAACCGACGAATACTAGATAATTCAGCGGCTACACGTATGTTGTTAAGTGTTTCCCGATCGAAACCAGATGCGTTTCCTTGTAAACAACGAAAAATGTTTGCTGTAGGCTCATCGAAGTTGCTATTGACTACAAGTGAACCGTACTCTTTTTGCAAATAGTTAATCTGTGCTGCAAGGGTGATATACACTGGCCCTAAATCACTAGGTTCATTCTCCTTAATTTGACTTAAGAGTTTAAAACATGTTTCAACATATCGACCACATTTTGATATAACATTCAGTGTTTTTTGGTTCTCTCTACGAATGCCAGTTCTAGACTCATGAAGCTTCAGATGAGGAGGTAACAATACCTTGTCTACCGTCTGTTTCACACAGTCAAATTGTTCCTGAATATTTTTAGGAATAGGACCTTCGGCGGTGGCTGCCGATGAGTCAGGACCGAGGGTAAATGGATTGGCCAAGTGTGGCAGATCAGAAGATTGTTCAATATTGGCCTGGTATGGCAAAAAACTGACTTCCGGTGGCGGAAATCTAATGGACGTTTTTGTTGTCGCAGAGCGACCACGGAAAGAACCTTGATTAAATTCAATTTTGGATAACCTGTCCTCTATGCGCTGTATAGCCTCATGGAGGGGATCTTTTTGCGCAGAATAATCACGAGTCCGATCCAAACATTAATTTATTTCTTCAGAAACACTCATTTCTAAACTAACATGTGCCTGGGCCCCGCCGTGTGTTTTGCACTTCCGGAACAAGACGAAATTATTACGCATTGAGCGTAATAAGTCCACACAAAATAGTTCGCATTAACTACTACTCTCAAAGGGAGGAAATATGTTAGTATTTTTTCACCACAATTTTAATTATAATTTGCATAATTAATGGAACAAACGCGCATGCCCAGTGTGGAAGCCGCATTCAGATTTGTCTCCAATACGCGGCATCCCATGGGGATTCCAAATTGTGTGTTCGTCAGTGTGTTGTGTGCATTTGAAAACAGAGTGGATTGTAACCTTGTACAGGTTATCAATGTACTTCCGCCTTTCAGGAAGATGTGTTCCTAAACATCTTATTTAGAGATGTTGTTCGAATTGCGGCCTATAAGTGTTAGTATCCTTAGTTTGTGTGATGTTTTAGTAACTTTGCTATCAGTTTTAACACAAATGTGTTGACTATCTACATATTATCTGTATTTCTAATTTCTATCCGAATTAGCATCTGTCCGAAACGCTTTAAGTGAAATATTGTTATCCCTGTTGAACAGCAAATGCGACATATTTTTAGCAAATCTTACATTATAGGTACATGTTTAGAGGTACCAGTATATGTTTCTTTTTTAGATATCCTGTACAATTCATAGAAACATTGTATTATATGCATTGTCATGTTTATTTAAATGTGTATTTATGTTTATTTACATGGTGTAAGGTAAATTTAAAGAGACATACCCTTAACACTTAATTTGTCAAGTATATCTGAATTAAGTATCTACAAATTGTATTCTTTGTGTACTTGCAGTTTCTATTTAATGTGTCGCCAAAAGTCTCAATATCGAGGAAGACATTCAACTCATTATAGAAAGTTAAAGAAACTTCATCGAACAATTTATATGGTATTGACAGACCTGCACGCTGAAGTAAACCCAATATCGAAAATCAACCAGAGTCGTAACATATTTTTGTCACGTTATAAATCAAAGAAAGTTCATTTTCTTGGATACATTTCTACATGTATTGGTGAATAAATATAAATTACTGCATCAGGGCATATTTTAAGGTTCAAATATTTCAAATGCATCTTACAATAGATGAAAATAACTCATCAGCCTGAAAATCACAATTTTACCCCATTGTCGCTTTGTCACATGACACATGAGTTTTTCATTTGGATACTTACAGATCGACCTTGACATTTTTTGCTGAAATTGTAAACATTACTTTGTTTTTATGAAATCTATTACAGTCTTCGAAATTAGCTTTGAAAATTTACATACCAGTTGGCCAGTTACTTAAGACTTTTTACATGCCCAACATATTTTATACATGCCCAAACTTTTTTAACCAAAAATAAAACAAATTACAACATTTTAACACTTACATGCACGCATAGTAAAGCAGAACATTTGTTTCAATAGTAGTGAATACGATGACATCTAATCAGTCACTAGAATTAAGACGGTTGATCGTTACACCAGTGCTCTTGAAAAGAGCTTTCTCTGGTGTCTTCGTACCATTTCTTGGCTTCCTTTTTCTTTAAATCATTGTCAATTTTCTATTTTGGAAGTTCTTTATCGGGCTTAGCCCCATCAACATACCTAGGATACTGCATAGCCTCTATGTCGACAATGACATTTGTTTACATTGACGAAAACGGAAGCGTATTACTTGATTGAAATAATCGATTCAAAAGCATCTTCTCGATAAATGTCTAGAGAAAATGTCGATAAGAACAGAATGTGACCGAACTTCATCAGTAAAAACAATAAAGATGATGTGTGCAAGCAGGTGCATGTTGTTAAACCAATCGAATTTCATTGTTTTACAACTTCCGGCAAGGTGTTTGTTCGCAAAATTGAAAAATAGATTTGCAAATATCAAGAATAATTTATGATTTATTTTATAAACTGTCAATTGGCTTAAATAATTTACATGCCTGACGGGCCACAAATGTGATTTTTTTTATGTGCCCGGCTGTAATTTTACTCGCAACGGGCGATCGGGCCTGTGCTAATTTCGAAGACTGCTATTATTTGTGATACTTAAATCTGGTGCATTAAACGACTGATTTCAAAGTGAATCGGGTAATTTTAAATAATGTTTGCTTTGAGTTTGTATTTTACACTTTAATTTGTTTACAAAAGAAGCAAGAATAATTTAAAATACTGGGAAATGCCATTCTGAAGTGAAGACACTTGAGCACATGGTATGTTACTAAAAATAAAAATAACGTCATATGACAGGGTTTTTTTTGGCCCGATTTTATAGCCGAAATTCGGCTATGTTCCCAATCCCAAAAAGTATACTTTTTTCCCAAAAGGTGGCAAAAATTCCCAATTTCCAAAAAAAAAATATATACTTTTTTTTTTTTTTTAGAAAGAAGTCTTTTGTGTATTTTTTCTCAATTTTAATTCAATTACTCTAACAAAGTATTATATGATTTTTTTCTTTTAATTTGAATGATTATAAAGAGTTATATCAAATTTTGTAAAAAGGCTAATGAATTTATTTTCCCAATTTCATGAAAATGCCGATAAAATTCCCAATTCCAAAGCCATGGGCTATCTTCCCAAAAAATGGGAAAAAAAACCTGTATGACCGTGAAATCTCGGGAGATTCTCATTAAAAAAATGTTTGCTACCGCTGTTTTTCTCGATATATTAGAGCAAAAAATATAACTCCGAGACATTGACTATTATTAACCAGGTTTTCAGAAGATTTTTTTTTACTGGTTATTAGATTGGCGAATTCGGGCGGGCAGAACAAGCTTGTCCACTCTCTAATTCAAATACACACATGTAGTTTAAATCTGATCTTTACCAAACTTGGTCAGAAGTTGTGTCTAGACAATATCTAGGTCAAGTTCGAATATGGGTCATGCCTGTTTAAAAACTAGGTCACGGGGTCACTTAGTGGGTTTTAAACATTGAGCATGTTGTCCGCACTCTAATTCAAATAGTTTTCATCCGATCTTAACGAAACTTGGTTCAAAGTTGTATCTATACAATATCTAGGTCATGTTCGAATATGGGTCATGCTGGGTTGAAAACTATGTCAAGTGGTCACTTAGTTCGATTTAAACATTGAGCATGTTGTCCGCTCTCTAATTCAAACAGTTTTCATCCGATCTGTAGGAAACTTGGTCAGAAGTTGTATCTAGACAATATCAAGGTCAAGTTCAAATTTGGGTTATGCCGGGTTAAAAATTAGGTCACAGGGTCACTTAGTGCGTTTTAAACATTGAGCATGTTGTCCGCTCTCTAATTCAAATAGTTTTCATCTGTTCTTTACGTAACTTTGTCAGAAGTGGTATCTAGACAATATCTAGGTCAAGTACGAATATGGGTGAGGCCGGGTTAGAAACTAGGTCACGGGGTCGAAAAACAGATTGATTTTGAAACAGGGGGGGGTAATTGTGATGAACAATCAGTAGCAATGCACATTTTGAGTTGCAGCTGTCTCCCTTTATCTGACTTTTTTTATTGAAACCTGATTTTGTGACAGTTTTGCTCCTTGTTTACTGTATAATATATATATATAAATATATATGTATATACAGGTATTTTTTTACCTGCGAGTCCTGTGTCGTGGACTCACAAAATCCTCTGGGGATGCAAAGTTTCGAATAATGTGAGTCCCAAAAATGAATTGAAACTTAAAATATATATATATATATATAGTTTAATATTTGGACTCGTTCTTTCAATTCGGGGACTCATAGATTTGCAAGTTATCGAGTCCCAGGACTAGGCAGTGATTCATTTTGCCGTGCGTCTCGCGTGCCAGATGCAAGTTTTTTTCTGGGGACGCATCATTCTCAAACATGTGCGTTTTCGGGACGCATTGTTTAAAACCTCCGATTTTCAACATCGTCAAAGTTGTACATGATACCGAGTACAATTCGTGGATATAAGCAAATCACAGTTCAACACCGTTTTGAAAAAGTAGAACGGAAGTCACATTACTACATTGGGAATGTAGTACCATATTTTGATTGGTTGAAATATATCAAGTATCCAATCAGTTACGGCGTTTTATTAAAAGTTTGTTGGACGATTAATTGGCTTTCCCGTATGATAAGCAAAGAAAATGCGACCGAAAAAGGTTTTCAAAAACAATTTATACTCGCTGTGTAGATATTTATCGATAACGCAGCCTCGATGTAAACCATGTGGTTTAAATATGAAGAATAAACAGCGAAAACACAGTTTTCATTCGTCTGTTGTGAGCGCAGACAGTTACAGTTATTATTTATGTAGTAAAGCGATGTTATTATACTTTTCAGGATTAATTTAGCAGTGTTGTTTTTTCTAAAGTGACAATGAAAATTTGCAATTTCTGAAATAAATAGCATTATTTTTACACGGTACATACATAATAGTGATACAGATCGTACAGTATTCCGTCCTATGTTACGTAGAATGTAAGTACATATAACAACACAGACATCTGCTGTTCATACTGCAGGATGTGAGAGGGGGATTTCTATACAGAATAAGGTCTTGACCAAATTCATGAACAGGTTTACTGTAGGGAAACAAGACAAACTCATGAGAGTGCAGTTGTGCAATTTCGCCCGTAATGAATTTGTGGAAAAAGCTCTCCCTGTTTGGAGAAAAAACAAGGCGAGAAGGCTATACACCTTACATACAGTATTACTGTTGTTACACTAAATCTGTATTGAAGTTGTAAACCTTTTGACCAAAGGAAAAATTGTATGATGTCACACTGTTTGAAAGGGCTAATTTTGACCAAAATATTATAAACAATTTATTAAAAGTCTAGTCAGTCCAAACTGTTAAAGATGTAAATAGCTTTGTTTAAGATGCTACAATGTATATGTTTCACTGGTTGTTATTAAAAGTAAAACAAATAAAGATTTTACTTGCTATAAACCTATTTCTGTTTTTAGCTGTAAAATTGCATGAAAGAGCCTCTCGTTAAGGTGTATCATGTTAAGTGGATTATTTGTAACGAATTTACAAAGACACAATCTGGGACCCATTGTTTTCAGTTTTGACCCATTGTTTCAAAATATGCGAGTCCCAGGGACTCATTGATGTAGATTTCAAAATGAATCACTGCTAGGTTGCGAAAATTTGTAAAAATATCACTGAATATATGTATATGAATATATGTATTAATGTATTAACTTCATATATATATATGTGGTTTTCTTAACCAGATAATTAAATATTATAAAATACTTAATTTGTACAACTTGTTTATATTTTTTGCCGTATTACATATATATATATATATGTATATATATATATATGAAGTTAATTAGATAATATAACACTTTGTACAAATTAAGTACTTTATAATATTAATATTATTATTACATATTTAAATGTCAGTTTTAGAATCGTATTTAAAAAAAAACAAAAAAAAACGCAAAATATTGTTTTTAAGACATATTTTGTTTTCTGTGTCCTGTTAGGTGTCGGACGCCACATTTGGCCAGAAGGACTCGGACGGAGAAGAGGAAGGGAGCGATCCCTCGGGTTAAAACTGCGATCACTCATCCTGGTACGGTATAAACCATTGATTTAGACCTTTGTTTTAGTGAATCCATGGCTATTGAATGTGTCATCTGTCATTGTATAGTGACGTTATAAACGATTACGCAAAATGTTCGTTAGCTTAATGGGATGCAAAAAAACATTGTTATAAACTCTTTCAGTCTTTTCCATTAAAATGATTTTACTCGGCTTCACTTCATCATAAATGTCTATTGGTTTTTAGCTCACCTTAGCACAACGTGCTCATGGTGAGCTATTGTGATCGCCTTTTGTCCGTCGTGCGTTGTTTTGCGTCAACATTTACCTTGTTAACACTCTAGAGGCCACATTTATTGTCCAATCTTCATGAAACTTACTCGGAACATGTGTCCCAATGATATCTTGGACGAGTTCAAAAATGGTTCTGGTTGGTTGAAAAACATGGCCGCCAGGGGGCGTGGCAGTTTTCCTTATATGGCAATAGTAAAACCTTGTTAACACTCTAGAAGTCACATTTTTAGTCCAATCTTCATGAAACTTTGTCAGAACATGTGTCCCAATAATATCTTGGATGAGTTCGAAAATGGTTCCGGTTGGTTGAAAAACATTGCTGCCAGGGGGCGTGGCAGTTTTCCTTATATGGCTATAGTAAAACCTTGTTAACATTGTAGAAGTCCCATTTTTAGTCCAATCTTCATGAAACTTTGTCAAAACATGTGTCCCAATAATATCTTGGACTGTTCGAAAATTGTTCCAGTTGAATGAAAAACATGGTCACCATGGGGCAGGGCAGTTTTCCTTATATGGCTTTACTGTATGGTAAAACCTTGTTAACACTCTAGAAGTCACATTTGTGGTCCAATGCTCATGAAACTTGGTACGAATATTTGAACTAATAATATCTTGGCTGAGTTCGAAAATGGTTGAGATGCGTTAAAAAACATGGACGAAAGGGGGCGTGGCATTTTTCCTTATATGGCTATGTAGTAAAACCTTGTTAACACTCTAGAAGTCACATTTATTATCCATTCTTTATTAAACTTGATCAGAACATTTGTTCTAACGATAGGTCGGGTGAGTTTGAAAATGGTTATGGTTCGTTGAAAAACATGGCCGCCAGGGGGGGGGGGGGGGGGGCAGTTGTCCTTATATGGCTTAATAAGTGAAAACTTGTTGACACTATATTAGCCACATTTATTGGCCAATCTTCATGAAACTTGGCAGAGATTGAAACTGGGTCATATGAGCTCAAAAACTAGGTCACAAGGTCAAATAAACATGTTAAAAGTAACTTTTTTGGGTCAAAAATAATCTTCATGAATCAGCTTGCATTTTTTCAGAATAGTCTACGGTAGTTCTTTTGGCTTTCAGGTGAGCGCCTTAGGGCCTGATCGCCTGATCGCCCTCTTGTTTATCTTGAGTTTCTTCCATTAGTCAATAAAGTTTATCTATTCAAGCTAGGTAATCTGTTTGCAGTAATAGCCTTAACTATCATACATGTGTATTATTGAGAATAAATATAACTATTACCGGATTGATGTTGACTGCTAAATACTGTGAAACCATTATTTATCGTCAGGCATTAATTTTCATAAATTTCGTCAGTCGACCGATCGGCGAATTTAAGATCCTAATGAACAATCATGCTCTATGTTTGAACAAAAACAAACACTAAGTTGAACAATATTTTAAAACTTTACCGTAGACATGAGGCATTAAATTCCAACATAATCCATGCACACATTTACTGCTGTTTCGTAATCAAGATTAATCCGGTTTTGACACAAAGGGATGTAGATTACACGAGGTACTTAACTGACACGTTACACTTCTTTAAAACGCGTGTGCAGTACAGCTGTATCGAATGCGTTGACTTCGTTTATGTAGAATGGTAATGAATTAGCGCTAATTGTTTATAACTTTATTACCCATTAGGTGCATTGTGTTTTTCAGGGGTGTTGCATATTAGCCATCACGCAGCGAATGCCGATGAAAGAAAATAAACCAAATGAAAAGATGACGATGTGTGATCAACATGCGTATTTATCACAAATTAATAAAGAATATTTTAATTGCTGTTTGTTGTTTGATTGTTTGCGTTTAACCACACTTATTACTATTTTAAATGTATCAATTTATTTATTTTTAAATTATTGACATTATTGATTTATATACCGGTAGTTTACTTTTTAAGAACAAACACACACATAGAGTTTATAATTTTAATGTTGATATCAGAATAAAAAAGCATTTTATTTGAAAAAAAACACTTAACAAACTGGAACCTCTTTCGTATAACACAAACAGTTTTAAAACGGTATTGACAGCATTTTAATAAAAATCATACCAACTAGAATTACGATTGTTATCAGTATGGCAATTATAATAATAGAAAAAGACTAATGGGCAATTGGCTTTGTTGTTACAAACACTCGTTAACGGTTATTCGATCCCACTTGTCCTCTAATCATAACAATTAAAGTGTGAATGGCATACATTAAGAGGGTCCATTACTGTCCCTTGATAACAAAAGATTAGTTAATTGGCATGTGACAAACAGGCCCCACCTCCTGCAGTGATTCTCAAGTGTGTTCCCGCATTCGTACGATTTTTCGCAACTGCGATTGATCGCGAATATGTATTACACACAAATCGGATATTGACTGACGCATTTTTTTAAAATTCAAAATCAGAAATCGGCAAATTTAAGTGCTGACGAAATCGTCATTTTTATAAAAATGAAGAAATTTTGTGCTGTCGAAAATAAATGGTTTCACAGTAATGAGATTTTACCATTAATGCATAATACTGTATTACGGTTTATCAACACATAATTAAAATAGATGTTATCGTACCTTAACAAACTATAATGTATGGTAAATTTCTCTCAATTTTCCGTGGACACAGACCTGTTATCATATAAAATACTCCTTATTATGCCCCCTTTCGAAGAAGAGGGGGTATATTGCTTTGCACATGTCGGTCCATCAGTCTGTTGGTCCGTCCACCAGATGGTTTCCGCATGATAACTCAAGAACGCATAGGCCTAGGATCATGAAACTTCATAGGTACATTGATCATGACTGGCAGATGACCCCTATAGATTTTGAGGTCACTAGGTCACAGGTCAAGGTCACGGTGACTGGAAATAGGAAAATGGTTTCCGGATGATAACTCAGGAACGCTTACGCCTGGGATCATGAAACTTTATAGGGACATTGGTCATTACTGGCAGATGACCCCTATTGATTTTGAGGTCACTAGGTCAAAGGTCACAGGTCAAGGTCACAGTGACTGGAAATAGGAAAATGGTTTCCGGATGATAACTCAAGAACGGTTATGCCTGGGATCAACTTCATAGGGACATTGGTAATGACCGGCAGATGACCCCTTTTGATTTTCAGGTCACAAGGTCAAAGGTCAAGGTCACAGTGACTTAGAGCAGTAAAATGGTTAACTGGAAATAGGAAAATGGTTTCCGCATAATAACATAAAAAAACTTTACACCTGGGATCATGAAACTTCATAGGGACATTGGTCATAACTGGGAGATGACCCCTATTTGTTTTGAGGTCACAGTGACTGGAAATAGGTAAATGGTTTCCGGATGATAACTCAAGAACGCTTACGCCTGGGATCATGAATAGGGACATTGGTAATGACCAGCACATGACCCCTATTGATTTTCAGGTCACAAGGTCAAAGGTCAAGGTCACAGTGACCTAAGTGTAAAATGGTTTCCGGATGATAACTCAAGAACGCTTAGGCCTGGGATCATGAAACTTCAAAGGGACATTGGTCATGACCGGCAGGTGACCCCTATTGATTTTCAGGTCACTAGGTCAAAGGTCAAGGTCACGGTGACTCAACACAGTAAAATGGTTTCCGTACACCACCACCATCGCCGTCACCACCACCACCACCACCTCCACCACCACCGTGACAACGTTCACAGTGACAAAAATGTATTCACACAATGGCTGCCACTACAAGTGACAGCCCATATGGGGGCATGCATGTTTTACAAACAGCCCTTGTTTAGAAATTTCAATGCATTTTTGGGACTCGCATATTTCGAAACTTTGCATCCTCAGAGTTTTTTAGTGAGTCTAGGACAAGGGATCCCAGGTAACAAAATCACTGGGTATCACTTATTTTCACATTACATATGCAATTGGACATAATTATGTAATACTTCTAATAAAATGGCATTAATACTCTACCTTTTGTAAGACATTTATAATGATGACTACATTTACATGTTATTACTTTATTTTTTATTTAACCTTGTGTAGGAGTATGTGAACCGATTGTTAGCAGAAAATGCGCTGGAAAGAATGCTTTTGTGAATTGCCAAAATATAGGAGAATTTGTGTGCCCTGATATACAGAGAAATGGTTTGTATTTTAATCTTAAAATACAAACAATATAATTATGAAACAAAACTGCTCACACTCTCTTTTGGCAGTCAAGCTGAAACGAATCAAAGTCTTTCTCTTCATCTGCATAGTCATCAATAGAATAACAAATGATTATGAGATTGCACAGAGAATACATGTAAGTTTGTCTAACAGAATTGCATGTGATACCATTTTTGCCCAATGATCTTGCAGGTTCTTTGTATCTCCAGTTTAGCCCAATAAACAGTATCATTTCATGACTAGTTTCAGTACTTGGGAATTTGGTTTTCCGGCGATACTTACCTATTACAGATTCCTGATTACATTATCGTATGTCCGCATGTTAAAAAACATGCATACGTCTTTAACTTATTTTTATGTCCCCGAAGGTGGGCAAATAGTGATCGCACTGTCCGTCTGTCTGTCCGTCTGAAATTCCGTCACACTTTTAGTTTAGGTTTCAAAAAATGTGGAAAAATACTTTGCGTTTAGGTTAACAAAAATGTGGAAAAGTGGGGCATATGTCATCCTATGGTGACAGCTCTCTTTGACAGATATCTTTTTCCCGTCTTATAATAAGCTTAATACAAACTACGGTCCAATCAACGCAAAAGTCTGGACCCCATCTTATAGTACATCCGCCTTATAATCAAGTAATTAGGTCTCAGAAATAAACTTTTCCACTCTTTCCCAACCACTGCAAAGGTATTGACTCGTAACAAGCATATCTCCATTCTATATTCTGTTTCCCAACCGCTGCAAAGGTATTGACTCGTAACGAACATATCTCCGTTCTATATTCTGTTTCCCAACGCTGCAAAGGTATTGACTCGTAACAAGCATATCTCTGTTCTATACTCTGTCAACCGCTGCAAATGTATTGACTCGTAACAAACATATCTCCGTTCTATATTCTGTTTCCCAACCACTGCAAAGGTATTGACTCGTAACAAACATATCTCCATTCTATATTCTGTTTCCCAACCACTGCAAAGGTTTGACTTGTAACAAGCATATCTCTGTTCTATATTCTGTTTCCCAACCGCTGCAAAGGTATTGACTTGTAACAAACATATCTCCATTCTATATTCTGTTTCCCAACCACTGCAAAGGTATTGACTCGTAACAAGCATATCTCCATTCTATATTCTGTTTCCCAACCGCTGCAAAGGTATTGACTTGTAACAAACATATCTCCATTCTATATTCTGTTTTCCAACAGCTGCAAAGGTATTGACTCGTAACAAACATATCTCCATTCTATATTCTGTTTCCCAACCACTGCAAAGGTATTGACTCGTAACAAACATATCTCCGTTCTATATTCTGTTTCCCAACTTGCCATTATTAACCCATAGTCTTCATTGTATATACAAAAATTTAAACTATTCGAATAGGGAAATAAATGCAAACAGATAATCCATTCAAATCATGGAGGATTTTCTCTTGTTAACTTAAAGGGAGGTGCCCTCTGTGATGAGACTGAATTGTTCTTTAGTGTTTGGCTTACCGACACCAAGAAGTTCGAGTTCATATTTTCGTCAACGGCTGTTCCGGCACAGGAGACCACATACATGTGCATGAACATCAAACTTCCGGTTGACACGGTGTGTCGCCTTTGAACCAATCATAGACAACATTGAAATCATGCATCACATACTCGTCTGTGGTTGTCCGGACCTTGGTAGGGTTTAGCCCAGGGCCCATATTCCCCAACCGATTCTTAGACTTAAGTGTTAAAATGTAGAATACTTTGAAAACGGTAATGCGGTTAAAGTACTAGTAAGTCAAGTATAGCATGGCAGTTAAAAGCAATAATATATAATATATCAATACAATAAGCACCATTTTTAGCTAGTATATGTGCAAAGTCTGAGGTAATTTTATTGGGTGTAAATCTATTCTTTATTCTTAAGTCAAAGAATGGGTTGATGGATACGGGCCTAGGTCAGTTCGTCTGTCTGTCGGTCGGTCAGTCTGTGCGTCAGTCCGAAAACTTTAATATTGGCCATAACTTTTGCAATATTGAAGATAGCAACTTGATATTTGGCATGCATGTGTATCTCATAAGTTGCACATTTTGAGTGGTGAAAGGTCAAGGTCATCCTTCAAGGTCAAAGGTAAAAAAACAAACCAAGGGAAGTAACAAGCTTTAAAGGGAGATAATTTCTATACCTGCCAAATGGTAAATAGATATGTTGTTTCAAAGCGGCGCAGTAGGGGGCATTGTGTTTCTGACAAACACATCTCTTGTTGATAAAATATTACGATAAAACATAGTTGTCATGACATAGTTTCCTGAAACTGTATACATTGATAAGTTGATCATTTCTGGAGATTATACATGAGAAATATTAAAGTTTCAATAGCTAAACTTGACAAAAAATAACTTCTTTAACGAAATTAATTTTTTTAGAGTGTCAACTTTCATCGCATTGTTTGAAAGTATAATTGCACAGTATCTGAAAACAATATTTATTGCAACAAGTGGGTAAAAATATACTTTTTTGTTGTGAATTAAATAGCTACGGTGAATATCTGCTTAACACTGAAATCCTTGATTTCCGGTAGAAACCACACCTGGCCCGCTGAATCAATCGTGGTCATGTATTGTAGCCACCAATATCTTTGGCGAATACCCAGCTAGCCAGGTAAATTTGACCCACTTTGACTCAAAATCAAATTATTCCCCTGAAAGGTGACAAGGGCAGTTCCACCCTATAGATGCACTTTACAAAGAGGCTGGTGAACCTGTAAATGAACTTTGAAATACACACACACACATTTGTAGTACATGCAATACCCCTACATGATTGTGTTCTGTTAGCGATTATTATCTTAATAGGTGCCATACGGCCTTGGTGTTGGATAAGAAATACTGATCAGCCAAGGGTCACACATATTTGCAGGAAATGTACTGTTCCATTTACTTATAAAACGTAAGTCACCCATATTGCATTGGGGTAAGATGCAGAGAGGGATAGTGACACGTGCCCACCTGTGCCCCCCCCCCCCAAGTAAATAAGTGCCTGTCGAATGTGCAATGTTACCCAGTAGAGTGTATAATACCGATCAAAATCTTTAAAAAAAAGTCTGCAGTACATTTATAGGCACAATCAAACCCTATCTTCTCATCAGTATATATTTACATGATTTACGTTTAGTCTTGACCATTAAAAAACTGCAAATCAAACCATGGCGTTTCTTCTGTTCAGATCATTTCGATGTAGACAAATAACATTGTTTTCCGCACTTTGTTTTACCAGTCGTGTATCTTGATCAGCTATCTTACTTCATGATCAATGTGCGTCCTTTCAGGGAAGTCAATGATAACAGAGTTGATATGGAACGGGACCAGGGTCCAGTATCTGACGATGTCTTCAACTACAACGTTCCAACAATCCACAGGTAAATGGCATTAAAACAAAATCTCTGTTATATTATACAAGCATCTCATTTCAGGTACGGCATATGGTTGTCAAAGTTTACTGGTATTATTTGTAAATGTTGCCAGGATAACATAAAAATGATGCGTTTGTTCTATGCACAAGGCTTGCAAGCTCTGTTTAAAAAATGTTTATCTTATACCCAATCACCATAAACTATATCATTTTTCCAATATTCACTGCCTGATTGAGCAAGGGCTGAGTGCGCTTCTAGAGCAGCAGTTCATTGATCTCGTCTGACAAAACCAAGGTAACCCTAACCCAAACCAAGGCAAATGCAAAGGCTAATCTGGGAAAACACTTAATGCACATGCATTAAGCAGGCGCTTCCCAGAGCATGGTTCAAATACAACATGGGTATCTGTAGACACATAGGTGAGTACCCATAGACACATAGGTATCTGTAGACACATAGGTGAGTACCCATAGACACATGGGTATCTGTAGACACATAGGTGAGTACCCATAGACACATAGGTATCTGTAGACACATAGGTGAGTACCCATAGACACATAGGTATCTGTAGACACATAGGTGAGTACCCATAGACACATAGGTATCTGTAGACACATAGGTGAGTACCCATAGACACATAGGTATCTGTAGACACATAGGTGAGTACCCATAGACACATAGGTATCTGTAGGCACATAGGTGAGTACCATTTGAAAATTATAATTCATATGTAATATTTATGCGGCCAAGGTTTTGGATTTCAGTTTGTGGCTTAACTCAAAGGCGCTCACACTGCAGCGGACAAGACATGCTACTTCAAGCTCACCAAATTACCCCCAAGGTTTTCCAAACAGAGAAAAGAGTTGGAAAGCGACAAGGGAGGTAAGCCACGAGGGCACGACCAACAGGAAGCAGACCGACAGAGTTCTGGTCCCCTCATTTCGATGGGACAACACCATGTCCAATAACATCCTGGCTGTTGTTAGCGGTGATGGGAAACAGGGCCCTGATATGGAGATGTGCATTGGTTCGTGTGCAGAAAATGTCAATAACAGTTTTGTAACATTATGTTGTCCCTTTTTTTTCATCTTGGGTTAGTTTTCGCAACTTGTGCAAGTCTAAATCTTCAGATACATTTAAGACATAGAAACATATTGACAAGTTCACAAACTATGTATAACATGTATTGCACTGTATGGGCCTAAAACTATCATATAAATAAATAAGGACGAATGTATGTACTCTTGATGATTTATGCATCTGTTTTTAGAAAATGTGTTCTTTCCGGCAGCTATTTCTTTCATCAGCATGTTGCTTTCTGTTTGAGTTCTTCATATTGCTGAACAAAGTACATCATAACATTATTCATTTTTCACTCAGGAGTAATCGGCACCTTCCATCCTGTGTTAGCGGGTGACAATAACAGTGTCCATATAGTCCCAAATCACAGAGGCAGACTCGGGTAGGCAATTACAGTGTCCATATAGTCCCAAATCACAGAGGCAGACTCGGGTAGGCAATTACAGTGTCCATATAGTCCCAAATCACAGAGGCAGGCTAAGGTAGGCAATTACAGTGTCCATATAGTCCCAAATCACAGAGGCAGGCTAAGGTAGGCAATTACAGTGTCCATATAGTCCCAAATCACAGAGGCAGGCTAAGGTAGGCAATAACAGTGTCCATATAGTCCCAAACCACAGAGGCAGGCTAAGGTAGGCAATTACAGTGTCCATATAGTCCCAAATCACAGAGGCAGGCTAAGGTAGGCAATTACAGTGTCCATAGAGTCCCAAATCACAGAGGCAGCCTAAGGTAGGCAATTACAGTGTGCATATAGTCCCAAATCACAGAGGCAGGCTAAGGAAGGCAATTACAGTGTCCATATAGTCCCAAATCACAGAGGTAGGCTAAGGTAGGCAATTACAGTGTCCATATAGTCCCAAATCACAGAGGCAGGCTAAGGTAGGCAATTACAGTGTCCATATAGTCCCAAACCACAGAGGCAGGCTAAGGTAGGCAATTACAGTGTCCATATAGTCCCAAATCACAGAGGCAGGCTAAGGTAGGCAATTACAGTGTCCATATAGTCCCAAATCACAGAGGCAGGCTAATGTAGGCAATTACAGTGTCCATATAGTCCCAAATCACAGAGGCAGGCTAAGGTAGGCAATTACAGTGTCCATATAGTCCCAAATCACAGAGGCAGGCTAATGTAGGCAATTACAGTGTCCATATAGTCCCAAATCACAGAGGCAGGCTAAGAAGGCAATTACAGTGTCCATAGAGTCCCAAACCACAGAGGCAGGCTAAGGTAGGCAATTACAGTGTCTAGATAGTCTCAAACCACAAGGAAGGCTAAGGTAGGCAATAACAATGTCCAGATAGTCCCAAACCATAGAGGCAGGCTAAGGTAGGCAATTGCAGTGTCCAGATAGTCCCAAACCATAGAGGAAGGCTAAGGTAGGCAATTACAATGTCACACTGTTCAACTCACACATGTATGGTCTACAGTACTTTTATTGAAATTAATGTGAAACTAACAGGGTAACTTATGAGATTAGACTCTTAATGTATAAAAATAAGACAATAGAGTGCAATGTGGTCCTATTTCGTCATTGAGAAGGTACATGATGATCAACACATCACCATCTTTCGGCTGAGTTTACAGGAAGCAGTGGTTTTATTAAAACCATCTAATAATGGTTAACAAAAACAAGTTAATTTCTGAACAAATTTGTAAATGCCATCCATTTGTCTACAATATTCTTAAACAGACATGTATATTGTAATGTATATTGTAGGCCCTATACTTTAAGACTCATTTTTGTGAATCAAACTAAATAACTTTTTAATCATTATGCACTCAGGAGTTATCGGCAGCTTCAATCCAGTGTTGGCTGGTGACAGCATGCCTACAATGGCCTCCATGTCACAGCCAGTCCAGTCTGCGACCACAAATGGCATGCAGGTCCAGGTGTTGGGATTTATCAACACTTTAATATAGGAATTCAGTGAAACAAAAAATATTCATTCTACATTTGTATTTATATCCAGCAGGAAGGAGTGTATTGGAATCACTCTATTAGTTGGTTGTCAGCAAAAGATTATCGATCAAACTAAATAAACAATTCATGCAATTTAGTTGAAACATTAAAATATGTCTTCACCATGAAGTGTTTATTTGCAAACATTTGTTATGCCCATTGATCAACACAATCAATCGTTATATGCCCATAGCTAACTAGGCGGTAGAGTGTGTTCATAACATTTCAATTTGTGAAAAAAAGGGTGAGAGATGCCTAATTGGTAAATTGCTGAAGAAGCTTTGTGTCTTGAGTTGCTGTATGGCATTAGGAAGTATTGGGGAACAATTCATAATTCGTCTACCATTCACACAGTTTGCGATGATGTCTGTCACATATGTCAATCCTATGAACTGACTATATTTCTAGCAAACTAGGCCCTGCGCAAACTTTGGAACTTGGACGATAACACTTTGTTTCGGAGCTCCAGTTTTACATAGTCCGTTGTTGGCCTAACACTTGAACCATACCAAGCTCTTTTTTTAACACTTTCTCCAACCTTTCCTCTGCAATATCTGACTCGTGCTGTCTTTCAGGAGGCGAAGTTTTACAAGGGAGACCAGCAAGACAGCGTTATCGACGTGAGTAACCACCCCAACAGTGACGGCTCCTCAACACGCAGCTCTCCCCGCATGGAGAACCAAGCTGGAGAGAATCAGTGGGAAGGGAATATTAGAGGACTCTTAGGCGGATAGTACTAAACCACAGGCAAGCTAGGGAGGTAATTACAGTGTCATGCTGTGCAACTCACACATGTGTGGTCTTCAGTACTTTAATTGATATAGGTAGAATGTGAAACTAACTGGGTAACGTATGTGATAAGACTATTTATCTATAAAAATAAGACAAAAGAGCGGAATGTGGTCCTACTTTGTCATTGGGAAGGGTATATGATGATTAACACATCACCATCTTTCGGCTGTGTGCACATGACAGGGTTTTTTCCCCTTTTTGGGAAGATAGCCCATTGCTTTGGAATTGAGAATTTTATTGGCATTTTCAAGAAATTTGGAAAATGGGCACTTAAGTACAACCATATATATTGATATAACTCTGTATTATTCAAATTAAAGGATCAAAATCTTATAAATCATTATTATGTACTTTTTTTTATTTGTAATTGAAATACAATTGTGATAAAATAATCATCAGACACTTCTTAAAAAAAAAAAAAAAAAAAATTGGATTTTTTTTCCAAATTTTGGGAAAAAAGTATACCTTTTGCCACTGGGAACATAGCCGTTATTCGGCTATAAAATCGGGCCAAAAAAAACCCTGCATGATGCAGTGGTTTTAATAAAACCATATAATAATGGTTTTAAAAAGTGAACAAAATTAATTTCAGAAAATTGTAAATGCAGAGCAGTGTCAACAATATTCTTTAACAGACATGTATATTGTAGACCCTATACCAAAGGAATTCCAAAATACATGGTAAATTTACTTATGGTTTAATATGTATCTGTCACTCATCCTATAGCTGTGTTCAGATTGCCGTCTTAGGGATGCAGATTCCGCAGCCTTATCGACCAAGGACGCTGTGTTCAGTGATGGCAAGTTTCTCTACCAGACACGGAACGTTCTTCTAGTCGATTACCCATTCAAGTTATCAGCGGCAAGTCTATCACGTAATTGAGTGTTATAATCTATATATTCAAGTAATAGATTCTTAAACAGTTCAATGTATGCTTTAGGCATCAAAAGCATTCTCGTAAGTCACGGGTGATATATCTTCCTGGTATATAGAATGAATTTATGTATAGACTTTAAATTGACAAAATGGGGCAACAACGTTAGTTTGAGTTGATTTATATGTGCCCCGTTTTTTTATAATAAATTGTTTACACGTTAAATAGAGGTATACAAATCTAAAAAGTTAAGAGCTTAATGCACGTGACACATTTGAGCGGTGCTCTGCGTAAACGGGGTTAATTTTTCTATTTTGAAACAACTAATTATAAATAACTAACAAAAGGCGACTAAATGTCGCATGTATCAACTATGTCATGACAAAGTCACATACAGAGGTCAAAAGTCAAATTTGGTTATAAACAAGTTATGTTTGACATAGACAAAGTTTAAAAAATGGAATGTAGGGGCATACCTGTCCTTTGGACACCCGTCGTGTTAATAAAGGTCTATGCTAGTGGTATTTTTCTAAGTTTGTGACTTCTATCAGGTCAAGTCTTAAACAATTGCTGTTCGTGAATTCACATGTCCTCTTGTTTTAAAACCATATCATCATAATAAGCTTGGGGGTATCAAATTAACTGACATAAGTTTGTTTATTAGCTCTGCCAAAGCCGGGTACGTCAAACGTATGATAGAGACCTGAAATCACAGTAAATGAATATTGTTTTGTCAGAAAATAGCAGACAACTGTGGGGGAACTTTTAATGTGTGCATGTTACTTTCTTATTTATAATAAAACAAATACCAGTTTGTATATACATATATATATCCCTATAATGCAGTATTGACTTGTCAAGTCAAAACTATGTAACAATACAAAAACTAAAGCAAAACAATGTTATGGAATAAAATAAACAAAGTAACACAATAAAAAATTTTTTGGTAAAGAATGGGTAAGAATAGCGTAAAGTATTTCCATAAATTTGTGATTACCGAATACACGACGTATATGACTTCAATACTATGTATTACTTGTGTGAGATATCTATATAAGAAACTTCATTTTGTATTTAACATTAATGAAGTATACCATCACATATCACATCATATAAACAGAAAAAACACGTTAACCATTGTAACCATATTTTTGGAAAACAATTTAAACAAAACCTCAATTAATAAATCTATAATACGGAATACAAATGAAACATAATAACATCAAAGCATTCACGTTCGAAAAAAAATGTATACTTTAAAAGCATGAACTACAATGGACACGAATTAGTCTACGAAAACAACAATCAACATCACACTTTGTAATTTCCAGTACAAATACGTAAATAGAATTATCGAGACCAATAATTTTTTTTCGCAAATGCTAACTATCCAATTCTTACTTATGAGAACTGTGATGAATATATTGAAATTACAGAACATTCAATTATTGGAGTGCCAACACATCCAACCTATTTGGAATCAGTTTACGACCTTTCTTGACTCACAAAACCTACACGTTAAACTATCTGTTTTTGATAATAGTTTTTGAATTTACTCGTTATCATCACTGGTTTTCTCTCCCTTTTTCTCAAAGAGAGGATCAAATACTTTCAGGCCAGTGTAGGAGTACCAACAAAGAAAAAAATCTTCCTCACAATGGCCGGCGCAGAGGACTGGTCGTACCCGATGTCCGTTGTGGTTTCCAGTGCCAAGATTCAGGACCTGGTGGGACTGATCTGCTGATTATGGTACATGTATAGGGGTCTTTGGGCAATGGTTCTTACGCTAATTTTTGACACAGCTTCATTTTCTGACAGCCAATACATTGTTCCTTTATTATATTGACACCCCAGACATTTGTTCCTACCATTAGATTCCGAACTTAACAACAAAGTATATGCCGATGATAGGTTCTCACCTCAAATTTAGCCAACAATTAAATGTATCTAACTTATCCATATTGTAATCCAATTCATATCGAGTGTCCGGGGAAGCAATAATATTGGAACCAATGTCTGGGCTGTAAATAAAACGAAGGAACCAATGTCCGGGCTGTCAAAACAAGACAGGAACAATTGTTTGGGTTGTCAAAATAACGTAGGAACCAATGTCTGCATGTGTTTAAATTAGTACAGAAACAATAGTTTGTAGGAAACCAATATAGGAGATGCCCATTTGCATCCTACCAGACCCTTGGTAATGGGGGCTATATAGGAGTCACTGTGTTGATCGGTCTGTCCCTAACATTTCATCCGATCTTCACCAAACTTGGTCATAAGTTGTATCCAGATGATGTCTAGGTCAAGTATGAATATGGGTTTGTCCGGACCATAACTATGTTATGTATCGTTAGATTTTTTAATGACTCGGTACTTTTTTCACCATTATTGGACGGTGTGTCATGTGAAAGAAGTACGTCGATATCTCCAAGGTCAAGGTCACACTTTGAGTTTAAAAGTCAAAAGTTTGTCCGGACTATAACTATGTCATTTATCGTTAGATTTTGAAATGATTTGGTACATTTGTTCACCATCATTGGACGGTGTGTCATGCGAAAGAAGAAAGTCGATATTTCCAAGGCCGAGGTCACACTTTGAGTTCAAAGGTCAAAAATGGCCATACATGAGCTTGTCCGGGCCATAACTATGTCGTTCATTGTGAGATTTTAAAATCATTTGGCACATTTGTTCACCATCATTGGACGGTGTGTCATGCGAAAGAAGTAAGTCGATATCTCCAAGGTCAAGGTCACACTTGGAGTTCAAAAGTCAAAAATGGCCATAAATGAGCTTGTCGGGGCCATAACTATGTCATTCATTGTGAGATTTTAAAATGACTCTGTACATTAATTTGTTCACAGTTTAATATCGTTGTGATAAATATAGTTGGTCCAGTACTGGGAGTAATTTAAAGCCCCTATAACGCTTAAAATGAACATAAATTTCGTAAAATATTGCGTAAAATAAACATAAACAATCAGTGTTCCTAAAAGCAATAGCCAAAATTTCAACACGAGATGGGGTCTGGTAACATAGATTTAACACGATACAAAGTGCTCTTTATTGTTTGTTTGTGGTACAATATATTCAACACATGTTCATGTTCCCAACGATTTTTTTCCTTCTTTATAAAGAAACGGTAAACTGCACTTTCCCAATTTTTTTTGGAAAATGCAACATTTAGTTAGTTTCCTTTGCAGCTCTATGGCTTGACCCTAGGTAAATATAATATTGACAGCTTAGTTATCAATTTTAAAGTATTTGGGAGCAAAAAATCAAATACACCAATTTCCCAATTTGAGGTTTTCACGACTCGATTTTTCCCAATTTTGAGGTTTTCACGACTCGATTTTTCGCAATTGACCCGGTACGGGTACTTTTCCCAATTGGACAAAAAATTCGCTGTGTTCCATTTAAGTGTTCCCGTGTCGTATGCATAGATATTGTTGCGGTAAATTAAAATGGAATATATTGTGCCACACAAAAATATAAAAGTGCATTTTTTATCTTGTAAAATAAAAGTTACCAGAACATATCTAGCGTTGACATTTTGGCTATTGCTATAAGGAACACTGATTGTCTATGATTGTCTAAGTGTTAACTTTATTTACGAAATATTTTACGAAATTTCCGTTTATTTTCCGTTTATTTTGAGCGCTATAGGGGCTTTAAATCAATTAAAGGGGCCCTCACCAAGTATACTGTTATGGCCTTAATTAACTAGTGCATAACGGGCAGGATAAAACTGAATGCAAATACAGGAAATAACCCAATCATTTAATTGACGCAAAGTCAATGAGACGCCGCATTATGCGGCGTCTCATTAGGGTTTACGCTGTTTGCTTAAAGGAATTTCTGTGAAAAATATTATAAAAAAAAAGAAATTTATATACCAGACATCTCTAATTTTGGAAATAAATTGATCCAATTTCGAAGGATGGGAGAGTCCACTCGGCATAAATGGGTTAAACCTATTTATTTTAGCTTGATTGCATAAAAAGCATACCGCTTATTGAAATGCTCTGGAGTTGGTTTCCTGGGTAGAACCAGTATGTGGTGTCTTTGCGGGAGATCTAAAGAGGGCTCCAACAGTGGGGATGAAAACCATGACTTCCCAGTTGCTAGACATACACCATATCGACTACCCCACAGCAACCAGGGCTATGTTAAAGAGCTTTATTTCACTGTTTCAGGTCAGTGTTATAACCTGGAGAAGGACTCTGTGCCCGGGGTGTCAATTGATCTGTGCCCGGGGTGTCAATTGCTCTGGAGTGTTACCTGGCCAGCATGGATACCCTGGAGTTTGTGTTGGTCCGAGAAAACAGTAAGACTTTCAAAAACATATTAGCCGCGCTCTGGGAAAACGGGGCTTAATGCATGTCTTGAAGTGTAGTCTCAGATTAGCCTGAGCAGACTGCTAATGCTCATCAGGGTAAACACTTTCAGTTTTTTATGTTTTTTGTTGTAATGAATTCTTTTGTAAATGAAAATCCAGTTGAGATGAAAAGCAGTCTGCACAGGCTAATCAGGGACGGCACTTTCCGCTTTTTTTATTTTTCTTTTAAAAGAAAGTCTTTAGAAAATGAAAATCCTGTCAAGACGGAAAGCTTCGTCCTAGATTTGCCTGTGCAGACTGCATAGACTAATCTTGGACGATATTATACACACTTGCATAAAACCCCGTTTTTCCAGAGCGAGGCTCATGTGTCGTGTAGCAACAGTTGTGCGATAGCCTTCTGATTAAATCTTTTTTGTGACTCTTAATGTTTGGACACTGAACAAATAAAAATATATTGTAATTTGCGCAAAATCATAGATAATATTAGATAATGTTAAATGTAGGAACACTGTATTGATTTAACATTTGTTATCCATAAACAGATATCGGTAGGGTTTTAGAAATGATAGAATTCATATTTATTGTTTTATGCTCATACCATCGCTCATTGTAAGAAACAAACACCAAGAACCAGTATGGTGTCTGATTCAAAGAATCAATATGTTGTGTCTACAAACGTTTCTCACCTTTCTGCCGCCACAGGTTCCTGAGGTGAAGCCTCAGAAGTGGACAATGATAAGTCTTTGTTTTTTGAAAAATTGGTCTTAATGCATGTGCAAGATAAGTGTGTGCAGTCTGAGGAGAGCTTTCCTCTTTTATAGAATCTTATGTTTTAAATGAAGTCTTTTCTTTCCAGTTAAGGCCGAAAGTGTCATCCCTGATTAGCCTGTGCGGACTGCAAAGGCTAATCAGGGACAACTTTACGCCAATGCATTTAACCCTTATTTCACAGAGCAGGGCTCATGTGTGACAGTGTGTTATGTCTACAAACGTTTCTCGCCTTCCCCTTGTCCACAGGTTCCCGAGGTGACCCCACAGAAATTGACAATGGCAGGTCCTCAGAGATGACCAAGTCCCTCACGAGTCACCACTACAAGTCCTACCTGGTCAGCATGGTGCACAAACTGAGGACCAACACAGAGGTGCCGTTAGGTGAGGCATTTACAGCTTGCGCTAGGGATTAGGGATTCTCATTCTTGGAAATCAGGGCTAAATGCATGTGCATAGTGTTGTCCCAGATTAGCCTTTAAAGTCCAAACAGGCTAATCAGGGACAACACTTTTCGCTTTAACTTGATTTTTCGCTAAGAAGATACTTTCTTTAAGCTAAAAATATCTCATAAGTCGAAAGTGTTGTCCATGATAAGCCTGTGCGGACTGAAATTATACCCAGATTTCCCAGAATGAACAAACTGAGAACCAACAGAAGGTGCAGCTCTGTACGACATTTATGCCATCTTATTTTCTCCTTTCCAATGTCAATATTTTACGCGTTTATAGAATTTTTGGTTACAAGGAAGTTTCTTCTAGACTAAGCAAACAACTTGTCCATGGGGAAAGTGTCGCCCCTGATAAGCATGTGCAAACTGCATTAAGCCCCATTTTCCCAGAATCTTTGGATACAAACAAAGCCAACAAGTTTTAAATCCTATCAAAATACATGTTGTATGTCCCGTTATTATTTAAATGCATGTATTATTAGTTGATAAAACGGGATGGCGGTGTTTGTACCTTTAAATCACATGGGTATTCCATGCTTGTGGTGATCTGTATGTTATCTGTTGAGTCTTGCTCAAGCAGTGTGAGAATCTTCCGACAGAAGGCGGTCACATACGACGCTGATAACATTGCATCATGTGATATCTTTGAGGAGAAAGATGGGGTAATTTACTGATTGTTTGGTTTTTGGTTTTCAGGCTTGACAGATTATGAGCAGACTTGCATAAAAAACTATATAGATGAACAGGCATGCATTTGTAAACAATCTGAGGTAATTTTTGCAACGATTGTTTCTATCCCTACACACAAACTGTTCCTTGACAGTACCACTGCACTTTTTAACATACAAGATTCAAACATGCATGCATTCTTCCTTATTTAATGAGCGTGTGTATGAGTAATTGTCACCGCCCTCTGTTAAAAATTGCTCAAGTTATGCCCCCTTTTCAAACTAATAGCTTTTATATCATGTTTATTATGACTTGAGTAAAACTTTATCAAGGTACTCTGACAAGCTCAATTCTACTCTGACATGTCATCGCCTCATTGCTTTGATCATGATGGTGATGGTGTTGGTGATGGTAATGATGGTGGTGATGGTGTTGATGATAATAATAATGTTGGTGATAGTAATTATGATGGTGGTGTTGATGATGATAATGATGGATTGGTGACAGTGGTGGTGAGTTTTATGGTTGTGGGGGTGATGCTGATGATGATTGTGGTGGTGGTGGTAGTGATGATGAAGAAGATTATCATTATAGTGGATATGATGATGATAGTGGTGGTGGTTGTAGTGATGGTGATGATGATTATGATGGTGGTGGTTGTAGTGATGATGATTATGATGATGTTAGTGGTTGTAGTGATGGTGATGGTTGTAGTGATGGTGATTATGATGATGGTGGTGGTTGTAGTGATGGTGATTATGATGATGGTGGTAGTTGTAGTGATGATGATTATGATGATGATTATATACAACAATGATGACAGTCTTACAACACTCCAACTCCATTAGGCCTGCATATATATTTCCGCAAGCCTCTTATAGCTAAGAAACTCGTTACAACTTCAACAGAACAATCACAAGATATACTATTCATCCATTCATATTATATCTCTGTTTCTGTTGTGCAGGTAAATCAGTGTTCCGTCTTGCCTACTTCAATGGGCACGAGTTCAAACACCGCGACTTTGAGGCAGACACTGCAGTGTGTTATGAGATTGTACAGAAGTTTAACAACATACTGGAGCTCAGGTTGAGTCCTGTAGGGAAGGAATACGTTGCCAACAGAGACAAGAAGTTGATGAAGAAGCGGGATTCTTTATTGATGTGAAACTTAAATACTGTTTATTGTTTAATCATTAGTATTAGTGGGAAATTATTTTCGTTGATTTTGTGGGTTGATTTTAAGTCCACAAACTTAACACAAATACATTTGGAAAATGGCTTAGGCAAATTCGTGCTTTTTTCCGAAATCAGAAATCAATGGTTTATACGTGTCCATACAAGTCTTTTTTTTATACCACGAATTGAATGCCGACGAATATAAATGATTTTGAAGTTCTTTGAAGGTGGAAATGTCTTCTTTGCAACAATACTTTTTTAATTTGTTTTAAATGTGTTGCTTTTCTACAGCCCATTTAATTGTAACCAGGTATGCCTATTAGAATGTCTTGATTTCCCAATAAAATGTGTTTGGGGGGAATTTTAAAATTTGCCTTTTTCTGTACATGTCTAGGCATGTTATGACTTGGAGTTTGTTTTACACTTATTTATATTTATAAATATTAACTGTACTGTTTCAAATCCATAGTCTTATTGAGACATAATCAGCAGCAAAAGCGACAGCAACAACAGAAGCAGCAGCAGTAGCATCCTTCTCATCATCATCGTCGTCGTCATCATCATCAACATTCCCATCCTCATCATCATCATCATTACCTGTGGCAGCTCAAACAATATCAACATCGTCATTGTTGTCGTATTCATTATTGTTCCGTCTGTTTTTCATATTATCATTAAAATCAACATTATCAACATCGTCGGAAACAATTAAATTAGGAACAACTCGACTGAAATCCTAACATGTGCATTAGATTATCATTATCATGACAACAACATTAACAATAAGAAATGGCATTAAGTCATGATAGGCATACGGGAATCATTTAGGAATGTAAACTCGTAGCCTCGTTTCAAGAATTGAATACACATTAAAATACTCTGTAACCAGTCAAGTATGCATGCAATCAATTTTGCAGATGCAACATACTGTTCGGAAAATGTATCACACTTATATACATAATATATACATATCAAATTGGTGTCCTACAGTCACGTGTAATACTTTTTTAGTTCATGGTTTGATCTTTAACATAATTGATCGACAATCACATTGGCATCAGAGTCAATTTACTGTAAAAATCAAATTGTGTTGCTGTTCTGTTGTTTAGATATGTAAAAATGTTTTCAATTATTGACACAATCAACAAGTTAATATCAATTGTATGTCGCATGTATCACTTCACTAGGTCAAGGTGGTACATTAATTAATCTGAAGTCCAATTGATATGCGATTGATGCCGTAATTAAACATGGATCTCAAGTACATAGTGCTTTTAATAAACTCATCATCTATGATATTGTTAACATAATCACCATCATCAGCAACACTGTCACGTACAGACCAGGCAGCAGAAGACTCACAGTCGGTGTCAGGTGTCCGGTCATAAATTCTAAATTGTTTCACTTCAACGTGCTCTAGAGCGTCAAGTTCCTGTTGGATGGGAATGTATTCCTCTGGTGGAATATTATTGATCTTCATCAAGCGATCATCCTCAATCACGCGATAATACTCAATTTTAACACAAGCGAATTCCAACCTACACTCAAGTGATTGAGTGCATCCAGACAGTGTGTTCATCAGTTGGCGAAGTCCTGATGGAGACAAAACATCATAATGGACAGTCAAATACTTCAATGATGGAGGAAGCTGTAGGTCGATATATTCATGTGAATCAGAATACACTGCAAGCGTTTCCAGCTGTGAGAGGTATGTTAGTGATCGTGACAGTAACGGTACATGAGGTCCATTATGCTCATTCAAACCAGTTCTTAACCTAGAGAACTCATAATTGCAATGCAGTCTCAGATGCTTTACATTCAGACCGTGTAGAGTCTCCCCTAGACCAGTAATATCTCTATGAACAGTGATTGTACATGTATTGTTTACATCCGTTATTATTGTTGCTCCGGACCTAATGACTGAATACTCCGCAACTGAAACCTTCAACATAAGGTTACACGTCACCTTATGATCTAGTGTCAACATCGTGCTAAACAGACTGCGTAGCCAGGTGGAGGCATTGACTTCACTATTAGTTAATCCAATGTATTCTATGGAGTGGAGTACTGGAGTATAGTCTGCACATGTCACTGGATCAGCACCGTTAAGTAGACACCATGTATGAACGACACTGTTGAAATCAAACCCATGCAATTCAATGTGAGTAAGTTTGTTATGTACGAGAAGCGGTTTCGGTAACACTTTCACATTATTGTTGATAGTTAAAGAATTTAAATTTTCGAACAGTGACAAATCAAGTCCATCATATGTTGTAAGTATTTCAATACGTTGAAGAGTCTTATAATTATTAAGAGAGAGTGGTAATAAAGTTACTTTATGGTTAAGTTTAATTGATTGTATGTGTTCATAATGTGACAAGTCGAGCGCTTCAAATTCACAATCTATCTCCAGATGTGTCAACTTCTTCAGTCCCACCAGCGCATGTGGTTGCAATGTATATCGACTGGGTCGGAGCAGTAGCAGTTCGAGGTTGTGACACGATGACAAGTCTATCTCGATACCAGATTCAGACGATCTGAATTGTTCCTCGTCGTCTCGTGTAGAGACCTCATGATCCTTACGTGCAGGTAAGGCAACAGGCCCAGGTCCCTGACAACGGGAAGACGACGCGTCTTGTGAACGTATTGTTAAAAGTTTGTCGTTAGAGAAAACACGTAAAGATCGAGCCCGTGAAGTGTTCAGTGCCCAGATTTGGATTAAATCTTTTTCCCTCCTGTAGTTGAAATCAAAGTGACTCAGATGTAGGTGTATTGGAGTGTTCTTGTTGGCTACAGCCTCCCTATAACCCGAGAGGATGCAGTTTTGAAAATCACGGTGATAATCGCTATTAATGTCGAGATCATTCATCAGTGCAGATAGTTTATTCGCTGCAGAAATGTTGAAGCCACACAGGAATATAAACATTTGAGATATGTCTAGATATGAATTGTCATGGCATTTGAGATACCCGGAAATGACGCCATCAATAACGTCTGCATTCCCATGGATATGAAAAGCAGTGAGGAATTCCTGGATTGTTTTATGGACAAACGACACTGTCTGATCAGTACGTTTTTTACCTTTTCTTTCAGATAATAATCCCGAATCTAGTGCGAACTGCTTTGCAGCTTCAGGCAAATGAGCCCTCAAGTCTATGTCGCTGAACACGAGAGATGATTCTTTTTCTTTTGAAAACAAAAATGAGAACGCAGCTTTGGCTATAGCATCTATATGTTCCATGTTTGGTTTAACATACATCGTGAGAGAAAAACAGTTTACTGGTAATGGGTGGTATCGATCGAAATTACCAGTTTGTGAGTTAGCTTTTTTACACAGATTTTCAAGCATAGTAGTGTACAGTTCACACAGTGACGATCCGGTGAGACGCTCAGCTCTATCATCTACCCACGTACAAAGGACAATAGTGTTCAGCATAGGCGAAGATGATAACGACCAAAGGTTGTGACTGTAGAGGAATTCTTCAAACAGCGCCACGCTTTCTTTGATATCATTTGATTCGTCAAGTAGGCATCGTAATATATTTTCATTGAATTCTTTACGATTGCTTATACCCTCTAGATCCAACAGAATGTCAATTTGTGAATTCCTGATACGTTCATCAGCCAGTTTCCATGGTCGAGAAGTTGTGAGTACAATGCACTGGTCCTTAGGAATTCCGTCCATGGAAGGCAGAGATTCTTTACATGGCCACTCATCCAAACCATCTTGAATGATGAGATACATTACATTTTTCAATACTTTTAAGACCAGTTTGTACGCACTCTCCCATTCGTCTTCCGGATACATTTTGTAGATGAGCTGGGTTTTTATCATGTGAGTTACATGTGTCTGTTTTCTCGAATCGCGCAACGAGATGAAAAACAGAACCCTGAATTTCTGAAGGGTATCAACGTCACCAAACATCTTTTGTTCTTTTGTAGATTTCACGATCGGCGCATGCACATTACACCAATCGTGAACTAATTTGGTAGCAAAATACGATTTTCCGCTGCCAGGCTCACCTTGTAAATATATACGTTTTAACCCTCCGGAAAAGCAATCGCTGTATTTGTGTATTTGTTCTTGTTTCACATGTTTACCATCTTTTTCGATTTTCATCTTGTGTATTTTTGGATCGGCATAGATGTCTTGTATTCGTGTATCGAGACTGGGGTGTAATGTGTACAGGGGTACGCAGATTACACTGTCACGGTAATGGTCCACCAATCGCCTGAGAAGGTCTGAAATAATAATGAAGCTCAATAACAAAGGATTACGTTATTGGAAGTTCATCCTTATAACAAATGTGTTGAGCAATTTTAATTATGATTGGACCAAACATGTGTCTCCTAGAGTGTTCAAACGGTTATTAACCTGAAACCATTTTAAACTAAGTCTATATACAAAAAGATCAATGCTCGGCCAAATTTAAAAAGGTTTGATGAATAAGTGAATTCTAGAGTGTAAAGAAGTGTTTTTTCCTTTTTATCAAACTTTTGACCGCGCGTGATTCCGGTTCAAACTCCGGGCCGACATTATACTGGGAACAGTGTTCTGACCAAGTTTCGTGAAGATTGGACAATGAACGTGGCCTCTAGAGTGTTAACAACGCATACATTATAAGTTTACGACAAATGGCGGATGATGCACGGCAAATGACGGACACAAAGTGATCACAAAACTTTCATTTAGCACATGTTTTGTTCCGGAGACTCTCAAAGTTACATTTTATTTTTTCTCTGAACCAGTGTATCGCACTTGGAATGAATAATTTAAATCCCATGTCTACCATTTACTTACATAAACAGGTAAAGACAATCAAATGGATAACACTGTTTTAATGAGCTTTTAACATACAAGGTATACAATTCACAAAATACTCAATACATTAAATTATTATTTTCACCAGGAATAATGGTGATACCAGGCATATTTATATGTGAAGCATGTGTATGATTTGGTGTGTATGTGGAGATTGGCCATATACATAATGTAATGACCAATCCCCTAAATGAGTTATGTTTCCGGGCAAGAATAGAGCCTATCGACCCTGATGTATGTGGCTCTGCGCTCTAGCAAGCTGTTATTACAATAGCATCAAGCTTATAAAATAGCAAAGCGCGTATTACAATAGCAAAGCACAAATGACAATAGCAAAGCTCTTATTACCAAGGTTTTAAAGAGCTTTTTTACATACAAGGTACCTTATACAATTCACAAAATACTCAATACATTTTTTTTCTTTTTTAAACCAGGAATTATGGTGATACCCGGCATATCTTTTCCATGTCTATGATTTAGTTTGTATGTGGAGAATGGCCGTATACATAATGTAATTACCAATACCCTAAATAAATTATGTTTCCGAGCCAAGAATCGAGCCTACCGACCGTGATGTCTATGGTTCAGCATTCTAGAAACTGAGCTTGTATATATATTTGTTTTAATTACTGACCAGACCTTATAACAGTGATAATACCCTAAATTAATGCCACACATATGCGCATCCAGTAGTGTCATTAATCATTACATTTAACTGACCTCAACAGAATGAATGTTATATCCTAACCTAGATTGAACCTTTTTCCTGACAAACTGACAATTTTAAGCTCACTCCAAAAGCAAATTATTTTTATGCAATCCCAGGGCAATAGATAAGGTTCGTTTTATCGTTTTTACGATTTGTATTACAGACTAGAACTTCGCGAGTTGGATGTGTCGCCTGATGGTAATGGATTAACCTAGAAATTGGCCCGTTGCAATATGTCTTAGTCCAAAATAAGGTCAAGGTCAAAATGAGGTTGGGTGATTCTGGTTTGTGCAGGTTGATGAGAGACAACATCCATGCAAGTATTCAAGCTCTGAAGCAAGCGGTATTGATGTCAGACGAAGCGGTCAAAATGGGTTAACAAAGATTTTCGTACGGATGGACGGACGGAGAGGACAAACGCTATATGCCTCCTGCATCGTAGATGCCGGGGGCATAAAAGAAATTATCAAAAAAATGTAATGCTTAAAGTAAAGCTCAAGACATAGTAGTTATGAACCTTTTTTAGGTCGCAGTCGCAGATTTCGAAATCTAAACCCGGACCCTAAGTTCAAGGTCAAGGTCACAGGGGTCAAAACTTGTATGCGCATGGCAAGATCTTGTCCAGATACATATGCGTACCAAATATGAAAGCAATATCTGGAGGGACACATATGTTAGGAGCTTTTTTTGAATCGCGGTCGCAGATTTCCAAAACGGAACACGGACCCAAAGTTTAAAATTTCATGACCATGGAAAGGTGTTGTCCAGATACACATGCGTACCAAATATAAAAGCAATATCTGAAGGGACACAGTAGGTATGAGCCTTTTTCGATTCGCGGTCGCATATTGCAAACCCTGAACGCTGACTTCAAGGTCAAGGTCATAGGGGTCAAAAATGTTATGCGCATGGAAAGGTGTTATCCATATTCACATGCATACCAAATATGAAAGGAATATCTGAAGGGACACAGAAGAAATGAGCCTTTATTGAATCGCGATCGCATATTTTGAAACCTAAACGCTATCCTCAAGTTCAAGGTCACAGGGGTTAAAAATTGTATGCGCATGGACAGGTGTTGTCCAGATACACAAGCATACTTAATATGAAAGCAATATCTGAAGGGACGCAGTAGTATTGAGTCGTTTTCGAATCGCGTTCGCAGATCTCGAATCGCGGTCGCAGATTTCTAAACGCTTACCTCAAGTTCAAGGTCACAGGGGTAAAAAATTGTATGTGCATGCAAAGGTATGGAAAGGTGTTGTCCAGATACACATGCATACCAAATATGAAAGCAATATCTGAAGGGACACAGTAGTTATAAGCCTTTTTCGAAAAGTGTGACGCTGCAGACGACGCCACCAACAACAAAGTAACATCTATATGCCCCTGACCATAGTCAGGCGACACAAAAACTAATTGAAATTAAAAATCAATCGTTCAGAAAAGGATTATGAAAATGGAAAAGAATTGAAATCGATTCTTCGTCGTTTTAGTTGTTCCGTTTTCCGCCGTACCGCGTTTAATTATAATAAGTGTATTGTAACCTTTAGTGCGGCCATAATATTTTCAGTAAGTTCATATATACACCGTTTCTCAACGCAGAGCTGTCGTTCCTTGCTCTCACATACAACTCTGCCAAAGGCTCAGCACGCCATTTTGTCTATAAAATAGCTAAAACCGAACAAACGCATTCAATGTATATTTGATTGGATATTTAAGATCGCATGCATTAAATTAAGAAATATGACTTAAATGTACGATAAATCGTGCAAATACTTGCGAGTTTTAATGCAACTCTTTGGAACTATTTTATTGCCCATTTACTCAAATGGAATCATTCCACGCACTTTACATATGTAAATAATTGAACATAATGTTTATTGGGTGACGTTAGGAATTGCTTTGACGTGTGTATGTGTGTTGGTTCCTTAACAACATAAAAACATATCAATTTTATAAAAATGAATTAAGACTGATATAATATATCATGGTAGGAGATGGTTTTCTTTCATGCAGTGAATGCAATGTAACCGTCGTGCAAGAGATTGTTTAGTATACTGTAACCTCAATGACGAACGCTTGGTATGATCATGACATGAATGAGACGCTTTCATAACAATAGTCCGTTCTGAGCCCAACACAGAGGTGAATGTAATGTTACCGTCGTGCAAGAGATTGCGTTTTGGTCCAGTCTCAATATAAAAAGTTACATCCGACGAAATAAGGTTACACTACACTAAATCATTGTGTATCCCTCTGTGGTCGAACGTAGTACCTATTTTAAAAGAGTTCCTTTTCTCTTCGGGTTTAAAAGCAATTTAGCGATGGCACCCATGCCTTTTGCAATTATTTCCTGCATCCTATGTGAGTCTGCAACATGTTGGTGCATTTCATTAGGGATTACGTTGAAAGATGAACGTTTGGGGTGCTTTTATTGAAGTATGGGGCTTTAATCGAAATTTCAATTGTTAAACTCTGTTTTCCGAGGGTGCTTGCCTTTGAGCGAATTTTACATTCTTAAAAGTTGCGAGACCATGTATTGTTCAGTGCATTTATTGAAAGAGGACAGATTTATCTTTAAAATGATACCGGTCTTGCAAACTTTGATATATAGGAAATATAGGAAAAATGCTTTGTAAGTTGGCGGTTTTATAATGGGACCCTATGGGAAATGAAATAAGTGTATTATTACCTTAAAAAAGCACATATACCGAGTCTTTGGGGCAAATATTTAAAGACAAGAGTTCCGCGGTCGGAGATGACCGCATTGAAGCCGGATTTTTGATTTAAATGACAGGAAAGTACCTTTCGTGTTTTTGTCAATGCAATACTTAAATTACTGAAATATTGTTCAAAGGTCAAAATGAAATGTAAGTACTTTTCAAGGCATGAGCAAACCTTGTGTTATGTTTTGAATGCATGCATATACATGAACAACAATAACATTTAAGGTCACAAATATGAACTTGAATTGACAATTAGGAAAGTTTGATCTCAATTTTTTTATTAGCAAATTAGTAACATATTGTTTGAAGTTTCCATCAATTTCATTATCAAATGTAAGAAAATAAACTTAGATGAAATAATACTATTTATTGTTTTGCTTTCACATACCTACACAGAAATCCAGACAGCCTTATGATCATCTAAGTGTGCTTGCAAACCTTCATGTCAAGTTTGAAGACTCTATGTCCAAGCATACCAAAGTTATAACAATTTTAACATTTTAACATTTAAGGTCACAGTGACCTTGACCTTCAAATGAATGACATTGAAATGACCAGTGGTCATCTTCTAGTACTGGCCAATCTTTATTTCAAGTTTGAAGACTCTAGGTACAAGCATACCAAAGTTATAACATGAAATAAGAACTTTAACATTTTTACATTCAAGGTCACAGTGACCTTGACCTTCAAATGAATGACCTTGAAATGTCCAGTGGTTACTTACTAGTTCTGGCCAACCTTCATGTCAAGTTTCAAGACTCTAGGTCCAAGCATACCAAAGTTATAACAACTTTAACATTTTTATATTGAAGGTCACAGTGACCTTCACCTTCAAATGAATGACCTTGAAATGACCAGTGGTCATCTGTTAATCCTGGCCAACCTTCATGTCAAGTTTGAAGACTCTAGGTCCAAGCATACCAAAGTTATACCATGAAATAAGAACTTTAACATTTTTACATTCAAGGTCACAGTGACCTTGACCTTCAAATGAATGACCTTGAAATGACCAGTGGTTACTAACTAGTTATGGCCAACCTTCATGTCAAGTTTCAAGACTCTAGGTCCAAGCATACCAAAGTTATAACAACTTTAACATTTTTTATATTGAAGGTCACAGTGACCTTGACCTTCAAATGAATGACCTTGAAATGACCAGTGGTCATCTGTTAATCCTGGCCAACCTTCATGTCAAGTTTGAAGACTCTAGGTCCAAGCATACCAAAGTTATACCATAAAATAAGAACTTTAACATTTTCGAGCATGCCGCCACCCCGCCCGCCCGCCCGCCCCCCCCGCCCGCCCGACAACATCAATCTATAAGCTGAGATTTTTTCGAAAAAAATCCGGCTAAAAATCACTAATTAGATGTGTTATTTTATTGATTAGATTACTTTTAGCGGGAAAACAAAGGATTTATATAATAATGGATGTGTTTTCTACTTTTTTAAGGGAAAACGTGAATTTTCGGGTAAAAATGTAAAAAAAAAGTACGGACACCCGACTTTTGCGCCTCGGTGCTCACCCGATAGTGCTTTAAGAAACTTTCAGCACGTTTAACACATCAGTTATGTCCATTGCATGCAAATAAGTGTAAATCAGCTGTTCAATGCTTTATTTTATATGATTTACACGCGAATCTAGGTCGTATTACCTTCGAAACCCAAGTACAGAAAACGGAAGTCAGATGCCTTATCATGTGTGATACTCAAATGCTTTTTTAAGGTATTTCTAGTTGTCAGATCGACCTGAAATTTTGCATTTGTGGTACTAATAGATTAATAATGATGTAGATGCGTTTTCTTTATGATCCGAACAGTTAAAGTTTCCTTTAAGGTTACACTACACTAAATCATTTTGTATCCCTCCGTGGTCCATTCGAAAGAAGTGCCTATTTCTAAAGAGTTCCTTTTCTCTTCGGGTTTAAAAGCAATTTAGCGATGGCACCCATGCCTTTTGCAATTATTTCCTGCATCCTCTGTGTGTCTGCAACATTTTGGTGCATTTCTTTAGGAATTACGTTGAAAGATGAACGTTTGGGGTGCTTTTATTGAAGAACGGGGCTTTTGTCGAAATTTCAATTGCGAAATTCTGTTTCCGAGGGTGCTTGCCTTTGAGCGAATTTTACTTTCTTAGGAGTTGCGAGACCATATACATGTATGTTTGAGTGCATTTATTGAAAGAGGACAGATTAATCTTTAAAATGATACTGGTCTTGCAAAATTTGATATATAGGAAAAATTATTTGTAAGTTGGCGGTTTTATAATGGGAAATGGAATTAGTGTATTATAACCATAAGTTCGGGAAAAGGTTCTCTGTTTAACGCGGTCAGGTTAGGAAACTTTAATAAATGGCGTGCGCGCTCAATATGTTGCAATTTGTAACGAGACCCAAACCGTCGGGGAAAAGACATTGTGATGAGTATACTATCACATTAAATAGCGCAGGTGTTGACAGATTCTGAAATATTCGACTCAAAACACCGCTGCTCTTCCGTGTCTCAAAAACTAACAACATCGTGATTTCCACTGGCTTGTCATTGATGGAGAGGGTTTGGCAATGTGAGTATGATCTGAGACTGAAAGGCAGGGGTGTTGAAACTGGTTTAAACAAAATGACTCCATCATCCATTTGTCAATATACAATTAGTACTAATATTTACAAACAACCATTGTCACTGTGAATTTATAATGACTTAATTGGAATAAGAATTGATGAGCATTATCAATATCCAAAAATGAAGCGCTAATCTGATCCAGAAATATGTGTACATTTTGATCAAATTGTAAAAAAAAACTAATTGACAAATAGTTTTGAGGGAAAAAACTAATTGTTACAAAAAGCTTGCAGTGAAAACTTATTGACCCAAAATCTTATCTGTTGCCCTGTAATCCCATGGAAAGCTGGTAACTTAACACAAAATGAGTATTACATGTTAAATAAATTAAAACAAAAATGTTTATATATAGCCAGTCTATGAAAACTGCCATTACAGCATTTAGTTTACACCTATTTATTTAGGCTCGAATGCATCGAAAGCCTCATGCTTATTGAAACGCTCTGAAGTCCGTTTTCTGGGCTTAGAACCAGTATTTGGTGCCTTTGAGAGAGATCTTAAGAACGCTCCAACAGTGGGGATCCAACCCGTGACCTCCAGATCGCTAGGCGTACACCATATCCATAACGCCAAGGCGATCTTAAAGCATTTGAGTTCATGATTTGCATCACGCAGAAGAGGAAAAATATTATTATACAATATTATACACCAAACATAAAACCCCTGACTCTTGCGGTTTCATAGAAACATACGAAATTATGGACGATTAACATCAAAGTGTCATAAAAGCTTCCCAAGAGCATTAGGTGCTCAGGTAAGCTAAAGAGAGACATATTGAAATACATAAAGACATATTCAGAAGACTGACTGACTGACAATTAGACAGACACACACACACACAAACATTTTTGAACTCAACTGATATATCAATGGGACAAAAGTTCTGAAAAGTTTCTTAAGCTGCACATTAAATGTGGTATTAAGAATGTAAACAATATAACAATTTGATTACGCGGCGACCACAAACAGCCAAAGGTTATCACAAACGCTCACCATGAGCATCTAATGCCCAGTTGAAAAAACATACATGACCGCTTAATAATACAGTTTACTCACCTTCTAAGCCTCTTTCGTAGTCTTCTTCCGCCTTGTCAACAATTTTCTGCTGCATGCGCTCCATGCTATCTCTAGTGCGGTCTTCTATAAGTTGAACACTGCTTTTTGTCAGTGTGTCTATTTGTGTTATTGAGACACATGTCTTTGTCTGTATTGTATGTTCAGCTTTTGAAGTCTGATCTCCTATTTGTTGTTTACAATATTCTGTCCTGTCATATAGGGTCTGAATATTCTCATCCATTTTCTTTCCAATCACTTGTTCACTGTCCTTCAACGCTTCCTTAATTTTGTTTAAGCCTTTTTCAAGCTTATGCTTTGCCTTTTCAGAGAATTCTTCCTCAGCGGCATCTTTAACACGTTCAATTGCTTGTTTGAACTCTTGAATCAGATTGCCAAATTCAGTAAGAGGGAGGCGGTCATTCTGAAGCTTCAATGGAAATGAAAAACACATGTTATATTATAATAGCTAAATTAAAGCAAGTGCAAAACTTAGGTGTTTGCCAAATTTATCTCAAAATTATGATGTTCGCTACTTCAAATTGACCACACACAAGGACACAACCTGTCTGTAGATCTGCCATAGCGATTAGCACTTTTCTATGGAATTCTATAGAAAATGATATGGAATTCTATGGAAATTGATGGAAATCTATGGAATTTGATGGAATTTCATCCATTGGCCAATTTTCCATCTGAAGCTGTTATGGAATTCCATGGAATCTCTCCTAAAATTCCATGCTTTTCTACGGAATACATGGAAAACAGTATGGAACGTTGGACTTAGCCATTTATTTCAATCGAAATCAGATGGAAAATAACATAGACATTGTTTTGGATGGAAATCAATGGAAAAGAACTTTGAAAAATTTTGCTGGTTGTCTGAAATGTATTTTGTAGTTTAATACATGTATGAATTTATTTGCATCATGTATTTTGTATTTAAAAGAAAATGCAATACAGATAATTATAAATTTGCTCTAGAAATTGGAACAGTTCTGGAACTGTTCCATATGTGTGTTCTAAAACATATGTTCTGGAATGGTTCCAAAACATTTTTTTAGAATAAATCCAGAATATTTATGGAAAATGGCTTAGGACTGAAACTGTTCCAATAATATTCAAGAACCTTTTTAGAACATTTCAAGGACAAAATAAGGTCAAGAAATTTTTAAAAATGTTTTAAATGTAGTTCTAGAACACATCTAGAACGCTTTAAGAACCAGTAGTTCTACAAAAGTTCTAATGGGGAATAAGAACACATATAGAACACCTTACAATTACAACTAGCCAAATAGACTTAATAGAAGCGACAGCAGCAGCAGCAGTAGTAGTAGTAGTTGTAGAAGTAGTAGCTGTATTATTAGTAGTAGTTCTTGTTGTTGTAGTAGGTGTTGTTGTTGTAGTAATTGATGTAGTAGCAGTAGCAGTTGTGTTTTTTATATCAGTAGAGGTGGTGGTGGTAGTAGTAGTAGTAGAAGTAGAAGTAGTATCATTAACAGTTGCTGTAGCAATAGTAGTAGCAATAGAAGTAGCAGTTGTTGCAGTAGTAGCAGTTGTTGCTGCTGTTGTTGTTGCTGCTGTTATTGTTGCTGTTGTTGTTGTTGGTGGTGTTGTTGTTGCTGTCGTAATTAAAGTGGTAGTTCTGCAGAAGTAGTAGTAGTAGTAGTAGCAATTTCTACAAGTCATAATTCCTTAACCCTGTCCAAGTGGTATACACACTGTTTTTTCTCAATATCAAACTCAGCGAGTCCAGGTTGTCAAATAACAATCTATCTGATAAGCCCAGCGTGTGCTGTGCATCAGATGTTGGGTATGTTAGCTGCAAATCTATTGGTTATAAGATATAACAACCTTTTCTAATTGGCTGAATTCAAATACAGAAAGTTTACCTGTTAGATTGAAACACTGGAGTTAAGACATGGTGGACAATGTAGTGGTTAAACTTGTTAAAATAAAGTTAAAGAAATTTAACAAACAGGAGAGTTAATTAGTTTTTCCATTAAAAACTCTTTCTTAAAATACTTATGTATTTATATCATTTGGAAAGTGACATGAAATGTTGTTAAAAAGTGATGCATACAGTGTTTGGGCAGTATGTCTAGGAATAGAACAACAACTGAAGGTTTGTGATTTTTATTAAATCTAAATATTCCTTTAAATTTAATCTTCTTATGACATTATTGTAGACCTTTTTATGTGATATTTGAGGTTTTAGTATGGCAAATATAAGTTTAAAAGCAGCTGTCACCCAACTTTTCACTAAATGGAGTTTGCAGCTTGAAAAAGGAAGTAATAAGACCTATGTGGAGAAATTAATAACGTTGAATGTAGTATCAGAATTTATCATGCAAGGTTATGGAACTGAGGCTAAGGGAGTTTTGTACTGTGCATGTTGAGCACTCAATGCTCATTAATGGTGTAAATGTTTATTGTTATCCCTTGCCATAAGCGGAGGGATATTGTTTTGGCGTTGTCCGTCCGTCCTTCCAACCTTCCGTCTGTCCGTCTTTCCATCTGTCCGTAGCCATATCCTGGGAGTGCTTTGGCAGATTTCTTTGAAACCTGGTACAAATATATATGGATAAGAGGATGATGCACGCCAAATGGCATTGTACACCATCTGTTAAAAACGGGGTTATGGCCCTTTGTATCTTCAAAAAATACTTGTTTGAGTGTCAAATATAATACTTTTGTGTCCAGAAGCATATTGGCAGGGAATATCAATTCAATGAATTTGCTTGTAAATAAAAAATTTAACCAATGGAATTGGTTTTTAGGTATCAGTGTGCATTTTCATACCAATAGAATTACACATCATTCTAATTATAGCAATAATAAAATTGTACCAATCATACCAACAAATTAAGTTATCCTAAGTACTTTGCGATGTATTCACTTCGTTTTTAGTTCTCTTTCTAAAGACCATTTAACAACTTAATATTTAAAACAATACATGAATTATGTTCCCTATACATTTTCATTATGTGCTTTAATTACCATTGACCAGTTGATGGAAGATACTGCAGAGTTTGGCAGGGAAATAATCCAAGACAGCAAAGCGGCTCTTATGGCCCATTTACGTAGAGGACTTACTGGGCCACAAATTCATGGTTAATATTGTCATGCCCTGGGCTAGATAGGTTATTTAATGTTAACCACCTGAAAGTATTTTGTCTTTTTGGAATTCAATATATTGGTCTAAGTCAGTTACACTTTTCTGGATCCTGGGATAACTTTAAAAGTTCTAAATATTTTTTCATGAAACTTGAAATATGAACAGATGACAATAAGGACATTTTGCACGTCATTTCATTTTATTTATAATGCAAGAATTCTGGTTGCTATGGCGACAAATATATTTTAAAAAAACTTAAAATAGTGGAGTTTCACAGGTAGGGGACCATATTGCTTGGCAATCTCTTGTTATAGTTTGAATGTAAATAACTCTTTACTTTAGACATTTTTATGATTTTTTATTCTGTAGAGCACATGTGAGCAGTATACAATGTACCTCATACCAAAAAGGACCCGGAGGCAGTGACTGGTGTTCAATATTCTCAGACAAAAAGAAAATGGCAGTGGGAGACTTGGACAAACATATTTAAAACTAGCCTCTGTGTTAAGTCTGGCAGTCTTTGGCTGGTGACATGTTTTATGTTGGTTACTTCTTGTATAAAAAAGACCAGTCATTTATTTTGTGAATTGTATTTTGTGTTTGTTTTTTGTCTTAATTTAATTGTTTTTTAAATTTAGGAATTTGAAACTTGGATAATTGAATAAATCCGTGTTCAACAGTACTGAGCATAGTATAATAAATAACAAATTCACAACAGTTGTTAATTTGTTATGTATTATTATTAACTATGCTCAGTACTTGGATACTGGCTGTCTGCATGGGAATTTGTTTTCTAGAAAGTTGGTTTCAGTCTTTAATATTTGAAGTTAACCTTCGGAACTTTTCTAGAATTGTACTGGAACACATCAACTAGAACTGAACTTCTGTTATCATACTGAAAGTGTTCTAGAATTATTAAGGAACAGTTGTAGAAGGTTACAATTTAATGAGAAAAAACTCTAGAACAAATGTTCTAAAACAGTTCTGAAAATTTATTCAAGAACAATTCTGGAATAGTTTTAGAACAATGGTTGAAAAATTGTTTTTGAACAAACCTTTAGAACAGTTTTAGAACAATTGTTCAAGATATTATTGTCATTTATTTGTTCAACAACTGTTCTTTAATTATTCCAGAACATTTTAAGAATGATTCCAGAACAGGTCTAGTTAGTGGTTCAAAATCAATAAAATGCCATGAATCTATTTTCTGCTTTTTCTCTATTTTAATCCGTTGTTCTATTGAATTCCATAGCTTTCTACGCAATTCCATATAATTCTATGGAATTACATGGCGTTCTATGGAATTCCACGGAGTTCTATGGATTTCCACGACATTCTATGGAATTCCACGGCGTTCTATGGAATTCCATGGCATTCTATGGAATTCCAAGGGGTTCTATGGAATTCCATGGAATTCCACGACATTACATGGAATTCTATGGAATTCCATACCAGATCAAGTTCCTCGTCTGTTTTGTTTTTACTTTTCCATTGATTGCATGGAATCGTATTGAAAGTTAGTGCCAATACTCCACGTAATTCCATCGAACAATTTCCTAAGAATTCCATATGATTTTACGGTAGATCTACAGACGGGTAAGCTACACCGTTGATTTATTGAATCAATCACCTAAATTAAAACGTAAATTACGACTGCAACAAGAAGTGTGACATACACAAAAAAGGGGGCTAAATGCCCCAGGATGCTCACCTTAGACCCAAAACAAGGGATGTTTTTGTCAGAAACATAATGCCCTCTTTTGAGCGATTTTGACTCAAATGTATGACCTTGAAGGATGACCTTGACCTTTCACCACCAAAAATGTGCAGCTCCATCAGATACACATATATGCCAAATATCAACTTGCTATCTTCAATATTGCAAAAGTTATGACCAAAGTTAAACTTTTTTGACAGACACACACAATGACAGACAGACAGGCAAACAACAATATACCCCCTCTTTTTCGAAGAAAAGGGACATACCAATTCAATCTAGCTTTTTTACCAGAGAGACTGAACAACAAAATGATATTGCCATTCATTTATTCAATTGTTTTTGTTACAGATAATTACAATTATTTAAGAATCAAATATTGGATATGTTTCCAGACTAGATATTGTATTAAGTGTGATTGAATGGATTTCAACAAATAACACATCTTTGATAAAGCATTTGCATGCTTGCTCTAAGTTTTGTTTGCGATGCTTGGTAATCCATATGTTACACATATTGCGTCTTTAACTAATATGAACTTTTTTGTATGGGCCATACGCAATTATACACAAATTATTATTTGACCATACTACAATGTATCTAAAGATTATATTGATCTCCTTAAATAATAGCATTTACTATGTTTAAATCTGTCAATTGTACATCATATTTTAATATCAAGCCTATGCAAATAAAACTTTCCTTAGGCGTACTGACTTACAAGTGTGAATCATGTGTACATATCAATAATAGTCTCATAAAATTACTGGTTTTTGAGCATTAAAAGATACAATTAATTTAACATCTACGAAATTTGACCAAAAATGCCATAAAGAGAAATGTTTATACGTACATCAGTTAGCCTACTGAGGGCTATATTGGCACTCGTATCATGCGCCAGACATACTGGATCTGCCAGTAGCATGGTCAAAATCTGGAAATAGTCTTGAAGTTCAGCATCTGTTGTCTTGCAGTTGGCACTGTGGCGTACATCTCGGCCTATTTGACGGACCTAAATAGAACATTGTTTTTTAAACAATTCATTATTAAACAAGGTAAACACATTTAAACAAAACAACAATACCACTGAAGAAAATTAGTTGTGATTGAAACATTTTAAAACATGCATTCATTACCTTTTCTAAAGGACATTGCGGGTCAGGCGGTGGAGGTGATAGCCATGAGGGGGAGAGATAATTCTTGAAATCTGTGCAGTTCAATATTATGTTTATCACCGCATTAAAGTCTGATTCCTGAACCGATGACATGTCAGCATATCCTTGTGGAGGAAGGTAGCATTTGGCTATATCCCACCAGTTTGATTTCCAACCTTGTGCATTAGTGTTCTTCCATGAAGGACCTTTGAATCGGTGATATGATATTATACCAAGTTTAACTTGTTCGCATATATGGCATTGCTGGGGTAGGTATGATTTGTGGAATGAGCAACTGTTTCTTTTCCTTTTATTACACAGACCCTGAGTAGAACATGGAAACAGTTGTTCAATAGTACATTGCCTACAACTGCTACCAATTGCTGCGTGGACCTTTTTCATTGTTATTTCAACGAAGTTAGTCAGTCCTTCCTTCGTCACATTGAGGGCTATGCACGCCTTGAACCAGTTATTGGTCTCCTTGTCCTTGAAAATATTGGTTGTTGCAGCCATCGTCATGAGACCACAGAATAGAAGTTATTATGACATGACAGTTTCATTATCATTAAGCATTCTCTGATCCGTTTTCAATCCGAAGATATGTTCTTTTGGCTGCCCTTTATTTTCCATCTACAAGTAAATGAAATTACTTTACGAAATCCATACATTGCATAAACAGAATTATAATATCACATGAACATAAAGCTTTTCAGTTTATCACAACCATGATGTGTGTAAAGCCACACAACTACATAAGAAACAAAATTAAATTCATTAAATGTTCGTGTCTCAGGGGTCTCGAAGTGGGATGATTTGTTTGCCCAGGAAATATTAACTTCACATATAAATTTCATGAAGGCGATGTTACTTCTCCCCCTTTTAATGATTTGTTTGTACCAGACATTTACCAAACAAAATCAATTTGATGTGGATAATTGGACACAGGAGAATTCTCAGCCATAAGCTACCCCATGTACAGGTCATGCAAAGTTGAACGTTCAAATGAACAGTCGGGAGCTATTAGAGTTCTTGAAATTGTTCATATATGATGCCTTGATTAATTACCTTGTGCTGGCTACCAATAACTATACTTTACCAAAGTAATGATCAAATGGGAAGAGGTAACCTAGCACTGGCAATAAATATGGGGCTCATTTACAGGTCAGATTTGAAATCCCTGCTGTAAAATGAGATTGAAAATGAATTTTTAATTTAAAACAAATATTTGTAACAAAATATTAATTTGATTTAATGTTGAATTGCTTAAAATTTACAAGGAAGTAAAAAGATAATGAACATAACTGGTTTTGTTAGAATTGAAGTTTTATTTGATACACCCATACAGGAAAAAAAATAATTAAAAGTACCAGCATAATCTACAATCAATGACAAATAAGAACTAGAACTTTGTCACAGAAGTGACTTATACCCCCATACACTACATTGACACAGAATATTTCTTCACAAAATAAGAAAAGCTAATTTATGGTGATTTTTAAGAATTATTATGGCATAATCATTTATGGCCATTTTTGACCTTTGAACTCAAAGTGTAACCTTGACATTGGCGATATCTGTAATTTTTTCGTGCGACACGCAGTCTAATGATGGTGAACAAATGTATTTTTAAATCTCACAATGAACAACATAGTTATGGCCTGGACAAGGTCATAAAGACCATTTTTGACCTTTGACCTCAAAGTGTGACCTTGACCTTTGAGATATCGATGTCATTCTTTCGCGAGACACACCGTCCAATGATGGCAAACAAATGTGCCATAGTATTTTGAAATATCTCCATGAACAATAGTGTTATGGGATAGACAACCTCATTTATGGCCCTTTTTAGACATTTGACCTCAAATTAAGACCTTGACCTTTGAGATATCAACATCATTTTGCGGGACACACTGTCCAATGATGGCGAACAAATGTGCCAAATTATTATGAAATCACTAATTGAACAACAGAGTTATGGCCCGGACATGCTAATTTATGGCCATTTTTACCTTTGACTTCAAAGTGTGACCTTGACCTTTGCGATATCAGTGTCATTCTTTCGCGTGACACACTGTCCAATGCGAACAAATGTGCCAAATGATTTTTAAATCTCACATTGAACGACAGAGTGATGACCCTGACAAGCTCATTTATGGCCATTTTTGACCTTTGACCTCAAAGTGTGACCTTGACCTTGGAGATATCGACATAATTCTTTCGCGCAACACACAGTCCAATGATGGTGAACAAACATGCCAAATGGTTTTGAAATTCACATTGAACGACATAGATACAGCCCGGACAAGCTCACGTATGGCCATTTTTTACCTTTGACCTTAAAGCGTGACCTTGACCTTTGAGATATCGACATCATTCTTTCGCAGGACACACTGTTCATTAATGGCGAACAAATGTGCCAAATTATTTTGAAATCTCTAAAAGAACAACAGAGTAATGGCCCGGACAAGCTCATTTATGGCCATTTTTTACCTTTCATCTCAAAGTGTGACCTTGACCTTTGAGATATCTGTGTCATTCAAATGCATGACACACTGTCCAATGCGAAAAAATGTGCCAAATGATTTTGAAATCTCACATTGAACGACAGAGTTATGGCCCGGACAAGCTGATTTATTGTCATTGTTGACCTTTGACCTCAACATATGACCTTGAGGATATCGACATCATTCTTTCCCATTACACACCGTCTAATGATGGTGAACAAATGTGCCAAATGATTTTGAAATCTCATATTGAGCGACATAGATACAGCCCGGAAAAGCTCATATATGGCCATTTTTGACGTTTGACCTCAAAGTGTGACCTTGACCTTTGAGATATCAATGTCATTCTTTCGCGCGACACACCGTCCAATGATGGCAAACAAATGTGCCAAATTATTTTGAAATATCTCCATGAACAATAGTGTTATGGGATGGACAACCTCATTTATGGCCCTTTTTAGACCTTTGACCTCAAATTAAGATCTTGACCTTTGAGATATCGACACCAATCTTTCACGGGACACATTGTCCAATGATGGCGAACAAATGTGCCAAATTATTTTGAAATCACTAAATGAACAACAGAGTTATGGCCCGGATAAGCTCATTTATGGCCATTTTTTACCTTTGACCTCAAAGTGTGACCTTGACCTTTGAGATATCAGTGTTATTCTTTCGTGTGACACACTGTCCAATGAGAACAAATGTGCCAACTGATTTTGAAATCTCACATTGAACGACAGAGTTATGGCCCGGACAAGCTTATTTATTGCCATTTTTTACCTTTGACCTCAACGTGTGACCTTGACCTTGAGGATATCGACATCATTCTTTCGCATTACACACCGTCTAATGATGGTGAACAAATGTGCCAAATAATTTTGAAATCTCATATTGAACTACATAGATACAGCCCGGACAAGCTCATGTATGGCCATTTTTGACGTCTGAACTCAAAGAGTGACCTTGACCTTTAGGATATCAACATCATTCTTTCGCATGACACACCGTCTAATGATGGTGAACAAATGTGTCAAATGATTTTGAAATCTCACATTGAACGACACAGATACTGCCCGGACAAGCTCATTTATGGCCATTTTTTACCTTTGACCTCAAAGTGTGACCTTGACTTTGGAGATATTGACGTAATTCTTTCGCGCGACACACCGTCCAATGATGGTGAACAAATGAGCCAAATGATTTTGAAAATCTCACATTGAATGACATAGATAAAGCCCGGACAAGCTCATTTATGACCATTTTTTACCTTTGACCTCAAAGTGTGAACTTGACCTTGGAGATATTGACATACTTCTTTTCCGCAACACACCGTCCAATGATGGAGAATAAGTGTGCCAAATGATTTTGAAATCTCTCAATGAACAAGAGAGATTTGGCCCGGACAAGCTTATTGATGGTCATTTTTTACCTTTGACCTCAGTGTGACCTTGACCTTTGGGATATCGACATAATTCTTTCGCGCGACACACTGTCTAATGATGGAGAAAAAACGTGCCAAATGATTTAGAAATCTCACAATGAAAGAAATAGTATTGGCCCGGACAAGCTTATTTATGGACTTTTGACCTCAAAGTGTGACCTTGACCTTGGAGATACATGTATCCGGGTGATTCTTTCACGCAACACACCGTCCAATGATGGTGAAGAAATGTTCCTAATGATTTTGAAATCCCTCAATGAACGACATAGTTATGGCCTGGCAAAGCTAATTTTCGGGACAGACAGACCATTGTTACAGACCGACCAACCGACCGACAAAGTGACTCCTATATAGCCCCCATTACCCGTAAAGGGGGTATATAAATGTAGGTTTTATACACTTAACATGTCTTATTATAAATGAAATGCAGCCTTTTGAAATCTACCACCCATTTCAGCCTCTATTATAGAAATTCATTCAGCAGCTTATCAGTTATTACATGTACATTAATAGCATGTTAAGAGTTAAATATATTAAACTCAGTTAAATACATCAAAAACACAAAATTAACACTTAAATGCGTGTGCTTGTATTTATAAATGTTGTCCCCTTAAGTGTGAAATGAGAGTTAGTTGTTTCAGATCAATTCAAATTGGCATGAAGCAATGAGGGGTATTCAACAAGTGAAGAGTTGATTGAACGCTGAACAGAAACCATTTTTCCTTTAAGTTGCAGCAAAATACATGGAAGTTAAACTAAGATCTATGACGCAAATGTACTATTTCTCCCAAAGATTTTACCAATTCTCTCTATTTTGGCTTTAGGGAGAAGTGACATCTCCCTAAATTTTAAGCCTAGCTAGACCCCTGTGTCTGTATGTTTAAATTATAAACATTATATCATTGTGATGCTTTTGTCAACAGCTGTTAATAGTGTGTGTTTGTGTTGTTCTTTTAATCTTGCTCACGTTTTTAAACAAAAAAAGAGTTAAAAGACATGATTTATTGTATTAATCTGACAGCGTACATGCGACAATATACATGATTATAATGGTTTCGTTCAAAAACAACGAAAGTTGCACCAAAAGCCACAGAACGAAACTACAACAACTACAGAATGTGATGTAAGTCCATCCACAAACTTAAAAAGTACCATTTTAGTAGCCTTAGTCGAATGTTCAAAATTATGCCTACATTTAGGTTAATTGAAATTTCCGAAAACATTAATATAAACAAAATTATTGTATTGTTATGATATATAAAACACTTTCAAGTACTTATTGTTTCGTTATTTTTATTTCACATATGAAACGATCTACGACATTAAACAGGTCCAAAATGAGAAAATATTTTATATTTAATAATAATACTGGCAGGCATAACATTTGAATAAATTACCCAATCCAAACTGACAATTTTTAGAACATAACATGTTTCAATGTTTAGCCCCAAATTCAATCTCATGATAGGCCTTAATTCAAGTTTAATATATCGATAGTTTCATCAAGATTGGTTGATGCAAATTGAAGCTATTGAACGGTAACCATTTAATAGGTTAAGGATAAACATGTATTTATTTGTCAATAAGGGGATTATTCAAGGGCCATAATTCAGAAGCGCTTTTCGTATTGCATGTTTTTATTTTGCAAAAACTACAATATTTAATCATAAACAGTTTCTTGTTGTGTGTTTTTTTTATCATTCTATTATTATATTTTGTAAATTACAAGCTACGGAAATAGACTCTTCAGTCATTGTGCAGTATTTTGGAAAACCCGACTTGGTACAAACAACACTGACCGTTTTGCTATCCACCCCCCACCCCAAAGTGTAGTTTCATTCAAACTACATTCAAACTACATGTAGAGCTTTGTAACAGACGTGACGAATTCCCCACATACCGCATTGACACAGAATATTTTGCATGTTAAAATGCACTAAGTGACCCCGTGACCTAGTTTTTGACCCGACATGACCCATATTGGAACTTGACCTAGACATCATCTAGATACAACTTCTGACCAAGTTTGGTGAAGATTGAGTATAAAAACTACTTGAATTAGAGAACGGACAACATGCTGAATGTTTAAAACGCACTAAGTGACCCCGTGACCTAGTTGTTTACCCTGTATGACCCATATTCAAACTTGACATAGACATTATCTGGATACAACTTCTGACCAAGTTTGGTGAAGATCGGATGGAAACAACTTGAGTTAGAGAGCGGACAACCAATACGGACCGACAGACCAACAGACAGACAGACCGACAGACAGACAGACAGACAAGCTCACTCCTATATACCCCCCCTAAACTTTGTTTGTGGGGGTATAATAATAATGTTTTATAAAAGATGCAATGGTGAAGGATTATAAATGGAACAGGTTTATTTGCAAAAACAGATAAGTGAAAACTTAATAGATCTAACAAATATTGATTGTTTGTTAAACTTAAGTATTGATTCAACCATTTCAAATCAGCACTTATTAATAACAAAAGACAATTAAAATGAGATGAATTATTGGAAGAATCCAAAAGATTGGTACATATTTTAATACATACATAATCATTATAATTTAATATAAATCATTGTGTAGAAGATAAACTATGAGCAAACAAAACATACTCAAACTAGTGAATACAATAATGCTAAATACCATCGTATTATACAAAGATATCTAAAATAGCATCACATAATACCAAAAACATATATCATTTATACAACTAAAATACTAAGTCTAACAAGCAAATTCCTTGATTCCCCCGCCATATAAAGTTTGTTTTTGGATGACATCCAATTCAGGGTTGGCATATTGACCGGTCAATTGAGTATTGGTGGTCAATTCCCAGTTAAAACCGGTCAATACTGGTCAATACTGGTCGATTGAAAATGATAGCATTTAAACATCACAAAGGAAGACTTTTCTATATTAAATCAATCATTATTCTGTAGTTTATAAACTTTTTTTTAAAGTTATTTATTATAAAAAAAATCTTTAAAGCTGTAAAAATTACTTCTTTATTATTTATGGAAACAGCCTCAAATACATGAGGACAAAGGCAATATCTTTATCTCAGTGTATCACTAAAGTATTATTACTATTGTAGTCACCATAGTATTTCACTATCTATTAATATATCTATTTGATGAGCAGATGGACAAACAGAACCCTTGTGTTTTCTAGGGTTATAAATCTGGCCCCTAAGCCTTAATTGGTAATAAAATTCATGCAGTCTCTGATATTGACAATGAAGCAAATCTGCCCTTAGGCTATTTCATAAGACTCAAACAAAAGGAGATAACTTGCTATTAATTTAATAGTTACTTCTTGCTTGTCTCCTTTCAGAGTACTTCGAAGATTTTTTTCATTTCATATTTAAAAGTTCAATTGGTCTTCAAATGGATAAGATATCAAAGTTCTTGATTTTGCCAACAAATAATGTTTTCCAATAGCGGGTCTACTCACTACTCTAGACTCTTCTTTTCAATTATTTTTTCGGCGTAAGCTGTATTAAGCCATCTTTTCACCCTGACTTGACCTTTGTAAGTGTCCAATAATATTCAAATAAAATTTCCCGCGGCTAGGTACGAATGAATACACTTCATTTATTCCATTGGCTGATTTGAGTATAACACCAGAACATTGGAAACATATCCGCGTCTTTGTAACACTGTTGTACTGCATGAAACAATTTTATCTCTAATGAAAAGGCTCACTAGATAGAACAAATTTACAATCAATTATCGACATAAATACAGTTTGTGCGTTCACCTTTTATTTTCAGAGAATTACCAGCGCAAAAGCGTTTATACTAAAGGCTATATTCTCATATTTAGTACTTACTTGCATTGCATTTCAACCCGCGAGGTTTCGGGTCGATTCGCGGCCAGAGTGTGAAAGTCAGAGTTTATATACAGTTCATCGCCGGAGTTCGCAGAAGGGGTTGCGATCTTTTCATTGAAGGAAAAAATTGGAATCTATGCTATTTTTGTCTGATGGAGTAAATAGTTCGTTTAGTCGCTTTGTCGATATATCAAAAATATTTTAGGCACAGCTGTTGCCTTGGTCGTGTACAGTTGGCGTAAACAAGCCGTCGTTTCAGCAGTAGAATTGTTACCTTACTTTAATGCATTGCATTCCAATCCGCAAGGTATCAAGGTCAGTTTGCGGTCAGTTACAGAAATCTTTATATAAACGCCGTCTCGTAAACTGTGTGCACTTGAAGTCTGTTTTGATCAGAAAGATACTAAATAAAGATATTAGGCGATGTTATTGTGGTATGTCAATCATCGATTTTTAATATGTTTTTAACATTTGCATGATAAGGACCAATTTTGATAAAATTAATGAGAAATATTTATCCATTTAGACCAGTTTATTAAGCATGAGCACAATAATTCACTAATTATAATAAACTGCTGCGCCATGAGCGCATGATACGCCCGTCGTTCGCCAATGAAGTAGTAAGGTAATAAATAACCCTTTGAATCATTTTTTTACTTCAGTTTATTTAATGAAATCACGAAATTTTGACGAACAAAGTCGCATAACTCTGGAACGACAATTCAGAATTCCGTCAAAAATGAAAGGGGATCAGGGTTTATGAATATTAAGATTGTGTTAAAATTTGAAAAAAATCCATCGAAGGATATTTGAGCTACGGTAGGACATTCAATGAAATCAAGAAATTTTGACGAACAAAGTCCCATAACTCTGGAACGACAATTCAGAATTCCGTCAAAAACGAAAGGGGATCAGGGTTTATCAATATTAAGATTGTGTTGAAATTTGAAAAAAATCCATCGAAGGATATTTGAGCTACAGTAGGACATTCAATGAAATCACGAAATTTTGACGAACAAAGTCCCATAACTCTGGAACGACAATTCAGAATTCCGTCAAAAACGAAAGGGGATCAGGGTTTATCAATATTAAGATTGTGTTAAAATTTGAAGAAAATCTGTCAAAGGATATTTGACGTAGCGTACGACATTAACAGACGGACGGACGGACGGACGGACGGACAGACGGACGGACAGACGGACGGACAGACGGACGGACAGACGGACGCGGGGTATACCATAATACGTCCCGTCATAGACGGGCGTATAATTATGCAATTAAATAAGATTCGAGTATTGCCGGCTGACATATATGCACTCGTTTATTTTCATGTTTCTTGTGTTTTTCTATTCTGTAAATATAGATATCTGAGTAATAATATCACATAAAGCAAAATAAGCCACAAAATCTGGCGCAACACCCCTTAATTGATTTGCTTGTGATGTAGCTAAGAACTGCGCAGAAAAAAAGCATCCGCTACTTTTTATCTCATAGAAATAACTTTTGATCGTTCATAAACAATAGTAAAGCACATATTTTTGCAAATATTACTAATAACATAATACTTGAAAATGAAAATTTAAACACGTGTATAAATCAGCTATCTGAACTTATATATGATATCTCATTTCAGATTCATGGACGTACTTTTAATTTAGATAGTACAAAATCACGAAGTATTCGCAAATCTCTATGGTTCGACCAAAATTGCAAAAATGCACAAAGCAGCGTTCTACGACTGTAAGCGCATGTACAAACAAGATCCATCAATTGCGAACAAAATGTCGTTTTTACAAGCCAGATCGACATATTGTCAAACTAAACGTATTGCTAAAAATAAATTTTACAGCAAAGAAAGTAAAACATTGTCAATTTTAAGTAAATCTAACCCAAAGAAATTCTGGAAATACATAAATAAATATAAGCTTAAAAAATCTTCTGGAACTAATGACGTAAATATTGAAGATTTAATTCATCACTTTAAAAACTTATCTAATACACCGAATGACAACTCGTTCAGTGGTGATGACAATTCATCAAGACATGATACACTTCATATTGAGGAATTAGATCGCCCATTTACCGTTATAGAAATACAAAAAACAATATCAAAGCTCAAAGACATAAACCCGCTGACATGTCTAACAATGTTGCAGACTTTTTTATCGACTGTAATGAGTTTATTCCTCCTTATTTAGTAAAACTTTTCAATTACATTTTTGAGAAAGGTGTGTATCCTGAATCTTGGTGTAAGGGCGCAATTGTCCCTATTTTCAAAAATGGAGAAAAAAATGTTTCATCTTATTATCGTGGTATTACATTAGTAAATATTATAGCTAAGACGTTTTCACTTACATTGCGCAATCGAATTAATTCTTGGTGCGATAATAACAATATGTTTAACACATCTCAATTCGGGTTTAGAGATAATCGTGGCACGATTGATTGTATTTTTATCTTGCACACTATAATCCAGAACATTATTAATAGTAAATCAAAACTCTATTGCGTTTTATTGATTATGAAAAAGCATTTGATACTGTTATACATGAAGCTTTGTGGGTCAAATTAGTACAAGCAGGAATAAGCTGTACAATGTTAAAAATGATCAAGTCTATATATCAGAATGTTAAATCATGTGTTAAAAACCATAAAGATATGTCTTATTCTGAGCTATTTTATGTTACGTTAGGAGTAAAACAGGGTGAACCATTATCACCTTTATTATTTATTTTATTCATTAATGATATAAATGATTGTATTAATATGAATAATTTAACCGAAAAAGATATTCGTTTATTATCTATTTATATGTTATTATTTGCTGATGATATTGCATTATTTACTACAAATCAAGAAAGTCTACAATTACAATTAAATTCTATTTATCAATACTTCTGTAAATGGGGATTAAAAATAAATGTAAACAAAACTAAAATTTGCATATTTGAAAAAAGGAAAAGTACATGTTTGTATAGTTGGACTATTAATCAACAGGCTCTCGAAATTGTTGATGAATTCTGCTACTTGGGCCTTAAACTTCACTACACTGGTAATATATCTAAAGCTATTAAGGCAAATAATGAACAAGCCTTAAAAGCTTACAATCATTTATTGTCAATTTTTAGTAAAGTGAAGCTTAGCACTAAAAACAAACTCTCTCTATTTAACTCCCTAGTTGTTCCAATTATTCTATATGGATCTGAAATATGGGGAATTTACAACATTAAAGAAGTAGATAAACTTAATTTCAAATTTTGTAAAACTATTCTTGGTGTACGCTCACAGACTTCTAATGCTGCTGTTTTGGGTGAATTAGGCAGATTTCCTCTTTCTATAATATGTAAACAACGTGCACTCAGTTATTGGGTTAAAATTTAGCAAAACCCGAACTCTTTGATGCACACGGTTTATAACGAACAATGTAATATTTACAATGAGAATAATAATAATAACACAAATATGTGGTGGGCATTTGTAAAACAACAATTAGATCAACTAGGGCATGGTATATTTTACAATAACTTAAATGACAACTGTAATTATTCTTATGAAATTAATCAAAGAATAAAAGATCAGTTTATACAAAATTGGCATGATACAATTAATAGCCAACCGAAATTAGAATACTACAAAATGTTTAAGACTGAATTCGCTTATGAAAAATATTTTGATTGCATTAATAATAGAAATAATAAACAACAGTTATCCAGATTTAGACTTAGCGCCCATACATTAGAAATAGAGACTGGTAGATATAATTACATACCCAGAGTTGAACGTAAATGTAAACTATGTAACGCAAACACTGTTGAATCGGAATATCACTTCTTTCTTACTTGCTCCATCTATAAAGATCTACGAACAAAATATTGTATTCGTTCTAACTGGCCAAACTTAGTCAAATTTAAAAATATACTATCTTGTCAAAATACTACAGTAATTAACAATGTTGCAAGATTCATTACTGAGGCAATGAAACTCCGTGATGAAAAATTAGAAGTATTTGCTGCTTCTTAAATTAATGGTGTATGGAATCGTTAATATATTGTTTATTTACTACTTGTTTCTTCTTACATAATTGTCAATACATTTACTTTTGTAAATGATGTTTGAACACTTTACATAGTTATCTATGTGTACAATTATGTATGTTCTTTGTATTGTACTGATGTACTTCGACCATAATTTGTTAACTTGAATATGTAAATGGTCAAAGGCATTTTGCCGATGTTCCAATAAAAAAACTTGAAAAAACTTGATCAACCACAATCAACGCCGTATATCTTTTTTAAAGATATTTCTTGTTTCTTTTAATACTTATTTCTTATTATGTTTTTAATTTTTATATCAATGGCAAATAAAATTTGTTTTCACTATTTTGTTTGAAAAGTATTTAAATAAATCTAGGCAAGAATACATGACAAGTAAGGTGTGACAGTTCAACAACACACATTTTGACAATACCTGTATGATGTGCTGATGATGACATGTTCATATGTGTATAAACTTTTTTTATCATAACAACATTGAATATATTTATGATAATGCACATCATTGGTGTGTCTCATTGTTAATCTTGTTGAATCAAGAATAATCTGAACATTCATTAGAATTAGTAATGACCACTTCGGGAGTATTAACTGGGGCGGTTTTAACCGGTAAAAACCGCTGGTTAAAACCAGGGGCGGTCGATTGGTGCCAACCCTGGGATGGATGCAAATCTTTGGATAAATGGTATAACCAAACGTTTTCTGGAAAAGAGGACAACGCCAAAACAACATCATCCAGATAAAAGGACGGATGGACAATGCCAAAACAATATCCTCCTCCAGAAATAATTATGAGAGAAGGAAGGACAGACAAGTCAGCCACCATATGATCTCCCTTGTTGGAGCACAAAATCTCTAACCTGTTATTTCTAAGTACAAAGATGTATACATAATTCTTGGAAAAATGCTGGTCAGTTTAGGTGTTTAGCGTACGACCTTACATGAAGCATTTGTGTAACCTCGACCCTTGATGTGAATCGTATGACCTTATATGAAGTATATTGTGTGACGTTGACCTTAACCCTAGACATGAACCTTGAACTTAACCCTAAACATGAATAGGGCTGTCACGATTCACCGGTAAAACGGTATATCGCGGTGCATGTCATTAAAAGAATCGCACCGAGGAACAGCGTTGCTGCACCTGTTTTTTAATCTAATTATTCTTTTATGAACACAGATAATAAAAATATAACATATTTTGATATAATTATCGTTTTGAAAACTTTAGAAGAGATTAAAAAGGTTAAATAAATAATCTGTATATAATAATATCCAGGTCAAGCAAGAACTTCCACATGTAGATGTCTAACATCCACGTTTAAAATACAGAGCTATACAAGCCTGTATGTTTCCGTAATTTTGTTGAAGTTGAGACCGATTTCCTATGCAAATAAGTTCATAATTATCAGACGCATGTTTATTTAATTCTTCTTCCGAATCATGTTATCTTTATATTCTGATTAAGTCGAGGAAATGTCAGAACGCTACGGATGATTAATAATGGGCCCCGCTGACTCCGCATTTTAAACCCGTCCTTGAACATTCGATTTACACAGATCATAGACACAGTTATTGTGAAACAACATGGCCGACATTGTCCAAATAGACACGCATAACAATTACAACGAGTATGAAATTGTGAAAAAAAGCGAAAAGTGATATTTGGCAACATTTTGCCAGAAAATGATTGTTCTTATTCATTACAGTTTCTAGTCATTCCATGATACAAGTGTTTTCAGATTATTTAGTTTATTGAAGTTGTAAAACCTGTTATTCTGCTTTTTTTCCACATATATACATTCTGTAAAATATCGCAATACGTATCGCGATATAGTGCTTCCGTATAACAATATATCGCAAAACGCACAGGGCGTATCGTGACAGCCCTAGACATGAATCTTACATATGACACACAGCTACTTCAAGGAAAAAGATGGAGAAAAATTATGGAAGGTAATTACAGAATCCACTGATGCATAGTAAAATAATGGCAAAATAATAAATATTTCTACAAATGTGTGACCTTTGATGTGTGACCTAGACCTTGGTCAAAAACACATAGGTCTTGCAATTCCTGATAATTGAGAACAATTACACCAGGATATTTTGAGAATCCATTTAAGTATGGTAGAATCCTTACCAAATAAGGAATATTTAATCTAAATGTGTGCTTTTGACCTTTGTGTGTGACTTTGACCATGACCCTAGCAACCTGGATCTTCTATTTGACACTCAGCTAGATAATTGAGAACAATTGTGGACAGTTATCACAAAATCCCTTGATGCATAGTAAAGGAATGAATAAATAATGAATAATTCATCAAATTTGTGACCTTGACCTCAATGTGGGATCTTGACCTTAGCCCCTAGGATTATGGGTATTGAATGTGAAGCACTCCCTGATGATTGAGAACATTTATGGCAAGTTTCATGGCTCTGGCTCATGTGTTAATGGAGATAAAGTTCTAAGCTTATTTAAAGAATTTAAATAACAAATATTTGCATTTTCAAGTTCAATGAACAAGTGGACCAAATAACGGCAGTATATATAGAGGCGCAGAACTCTTTTATTCCAGAACAAATAACGGGAGTATATATATAGAGAGAGCGCCATGTTTTAGATGGAACATTTGTTCATCATGCAAGGAGAGGCACTTTCCGGAAAGAGGGTTTCTTTGGGGCGGGGGGTCATTTTTTTTTAAATGGGGGTTGGTATTTTTTTTTGGGGGGGGGGGAGTGTCTTAAAGATTTTAAAATAAAATTATTAACATTTTCAAGTATTTTAAATGAGCAGACCAAATAACCAGAGTATATATAGAGGCGCAGACCACTTTCGTTCCGCTTGCAGCAGAATTACCAAAAGCGCGGACCAAACCATCTCAGGCTTGCATGGCTATATAATAAGCTTCGACGGAGCATGCAGTTAAAACACCACACTGCGTATAAACCACAGTTCACAGTTTAAATGTTTTCGGTCAAGGTTTAAAAGGGTTTCATTTTTAGATAAGATCATATTATTTTCAATGACATGCAGTTATATTTGAGATGGAAACATGACAACATTGGCAGGAGGTTTATAAACAATGGATGCGTTTACAGGAATTAATTAATGACGGAATAAACTGTAGTATTTTTAGAAACAGACTATAGATCATGTCTACTTTTTTTCCCAGTTTCTGGAAACAGACAGAATAAGCCGAAGTTGATATTTATTTACATCCGCACCACTTTCTTCTTTATTTTTTTTACTGTGAATAGTCGGTCCAGGCATAATGCAAATTTTTTAATATAATTTCAAGATTATATAGTTCTGTTCCTATACAAAACACAGGGATCGTTAGGTAAAAATACTCTATTATACTATATAATATATATTCATTGGATACCACTGTCAAATTTCCTGCACAACACCTTGGTTTTAACAATTATATATGCAAATAAACTATTGAACAATAGCAAAAAAATCTCTTCCAAAAGCTATAAATACACCAAATAAACTGTATAACAACAGCTTAGACATTTATCTTTCAGATAATACACATGTAACTATATTTATAGCAGTAAAAGTGCCAATAGTTGTGTTTGAAACAAAAGTTTCATGAAAAACTGTAAAATTTTCGTTGAGACGTTGAGCAAAGTTTTATAATCCATAGACAATTTATTCGTCAAAGTAGACACCTTCCATAATAGCATGTAACTGCATATGTGTAAAACACAGTAAATAGTAAATTTGATTACATTATCTATAATCTTCAAGGATTTGTATGCAATTTGTACAAGGGAAATATTAATAACGAAATGGTAACTGTTTAGACAAACAAAGATATGTACTATTCAATAAAAAAGTCGTCCTCGGTCTTTAATCTTACAACGTTGTTTAATGAGTATCTCCGAAAAGTATAGAAAGTACGGCATTTAATAAGAAATAATATAGGCTTAAACACAGGTAGATATCAATATAATTATCTATCCTTAAATCTATCTAATTAATATCAAAGATCTATCAACTCAATTTGGTCTGAATTGATGTCTCCAATCTTTGTATATTTCTAGATCTGTGTTTATATCTCCGGCACCATTTACACTAAAATCACAACAGTTACTTCAGACTTTAGATATTTCTATACCTTTATAATTATCCTTGAATAATGTTATTCCATAAAGAAATAATTAAATTTTATACAAAGGCAATACTGAAAGGTATGCTTAAAAATGCCAACTCGGCGTTTAACATTACGTACATTACCTGTTGTCACTGAATATTGTTGCAGAGACACATATTTTATGAATATATCGTGTATTTTTTTATTTAAGTTATATTGATTAAAGATTTCATACATATCGACACTTGGTTTCATATTTCACTGTGCGAAGTCATAAAGTACTGTTTATTGGAATAATACGGGTGTACACTATGATAACGTTGTAATCTGCCTAATTCTTTAGTGCCGTTTTCAGTAGCGGTCGAGGTAATAGCCAATATGGCGGTGGTCAATTTATCGATTCTGGGATTGTCTATAGGGATGACGGGAGTTACTTATCCTTCTATATATAGGTCTTTGCGCAGTGCAACAATGTGTTCAATTTCAACTGTTTTATCAACATTGCTTCCAACTGTCAAAGTTGGCAGGTTTTTTTGGCCCGATTTTATAGCCGAATAACGGATGTGTTCCCAATTTCAAAAGGTATACTTTTTTCCCAAATTTGGAAAAAAATCCCCATTTTTTATTATTTTTTTAGAAGTGTCTTATGATTATTATATCGCAATTTTATTACAATTACATGTAACAAAGAACATAATAATGATTTATATGATTTTGATCTTTTAACTTGAAATAGTATTATACAGAGTTATATCAATATATATGGTAGTACTAAAGTGCTACCAAAGAAGGCTACTGAATTTATTTTTCCAATTTCTTGAAAATGCTGATAAAATTCCCAAATCCAGAGCCATGGGCTATATAAAGGGGGGAAAAACCTGGTTGGTGTTACGTTTTAATTGCTGTTCCGAATGCGACCACAGTAGCCAGTTGAACAATGAAGACACCATTTATAACGTACAATACATGTGTAAATGTGATAGAAGTCAACTATTAATAACGATGGGTCATTGTTTTAAAAATTATTATTATTCGTAGTTGAACTACCAAAATATTACATGCAGAGTAAACAACTAGATCTAAATGTACAGTCTAAAATTTCATTTGATGTGGATATTTCATATTATTGTTAATATTATTACTACATGTACATGTTTGTTTTCAAACGTATTCTCATTCACAGGAAAAATTATTCTGGTTTGGACTTAGCCCCGCTCTCCTTAAGAAAATGGTGGTGTTGTTGTAAGTCCATACAAATACATGTTCCATCTTTATGACATTAAGAAATACTATGCCGTTAGTTCTGGCTACCATAACTTTATATGTCGCTTTTTATGATTTTTGACTGGTGCGTACAGGCTTGTCAAAACTATATAAACTGTTCGCTGAAGTTTCTTTAGCTACTATGCCGAACGTTACACAAGTCATCGGAACTAAAGAAGAAAGAGTTGGTCTTGGTGTGTCTGTGGGATTTGACCTGTTTTGTGTAAATTACTGCGTATGACATATATGCATTATCAATGTTTAACGAACCACAGGCAGCAGTATCATAAATTTGGCCCCCCAGACCCTACCCCCCCGAGCTTACCCAAGGGGTTCCAGATTGTTAAATGTACACCTATTGTGTATGGTTTAACTCATTAACTGCAACGGCTCGGACTTAACCTAACCATATTATCCCGGTCCTATAGGGAAATTAAAATCAATAAATAAATAAATAAATAAATAAAAACTCAAATCAATAATGACAATCTTATGTTCCAATGACGGGCGGGGCTCGGACGATGGTCACTTCGGTGAACACCATATGGCCACTCGTTTGGGCCCGGCTCGAACTGTACCTAACCATATTATCCCGGCCTTATAAGTATAAGTAACCTGTATATAATAGTAATGCGGGACACGGGCTACTTAGATAAATTATAATATTCCGTTGGACTATCAGCGGTAGATAGAAATAACAACACATATCGTCAGTTATATATAACTCTTCATATATTCAAATTAATAATGGCAATGATGTACTAATGGCATGGAATGAGTTATTTTTCCGATAATGTAACGAACACTATCAGGTGGTCATCAATCCAAATTTTTAACTCTATCCCAATCTAACAAACGAAATATTGTCCTGTATATGTTGGCTCTTCATATATCCGAGCAATATATATATATATATATTTTTTTTTTGCGGAAATCAATTCGAAATTTTCAGTCTATCTCAACTTAAGTATTGCTCTTAGAGTTAAACAAATCCTTTTATTAAATAAGGCCCTTTTACTAGTTTTTATTTCCTCCCCTACCTAACCTTACCGGCGCACTAGTAACACCGCCGGCTTTATTCGAACAACAACAACAACAAATGTATTAGCTCTTAAGCATAAAATTGCTTTTTAGCCAAATGTAAACTATACACGTGTAAAGACATGGCTGATAATAATTATGAGAATGAGGCAATAATCAGGCAAACTATGTAATGGAAGAAGTTAACAGATATTTTACTGATTTATAGCATAAGATCCTTTAACATCGATAATGACAGTTGGTTATAAAATAATGTGACATAGAATACACTATTTGGCAATATTAATTTCACTGTGACATTGATACGTATAAGTACTCATCAAATTCTGAGAAAAATAGTATACTTAACAATCTGGAACCCCTGGGGTAAGCTCGGGGGGGGGGGGGGGGGGGGGGGGGGGGGGGGGGGGGGGGGGAAAGACATTTCAGTTTGTATAATAAACATGATACATGTTTTAACCCACCTCGTGGATAGGGCGTGGCTAAACATATCATTTGATTCAGAATAGTATACGCTGATTTTACTGCTGAATAATAATTACTTACATATCAATGCTTGCAGAATAATATTTGCTGATGTGCCGTAAGTTGATAATATTTTAATTAATTATTTGAAATAATGCGTTCAATAATGTTATGAAAAACATACCGTCTTTCCGTATTCCATATTTGCACATACAATTTAAACAGCTTAAACACTTGGCTCTAGGAGAAGTGCCCCCCCGGAGAACTGCCCCCCCAAAGATTTTTCACTGGGCGGAGAACTGCCCCCTCACTGTTTTTGTATAGGGCGGAGAACTGCCCCCCTGCTGATTAATAAGGGGCGGAGAACTGCCCCCCTGTCAGAATTGATGACCCGGAGAAGTGCCCCCTAATTAAAGAAATAGCGGTGATATATAAAGCGAGTATTATAATGACAATAACGCCAGTAACTTTCTTGCTATTATGTATGGAAATTGAGTGAAATTTCAAAAGTAATATAAAGTTGTACAAGTAATAAAAGTTATAAAACGGCATAAAATACCTACCTCGGCATGGACGTCGTCACGTCGCCAACTTTATAATCACGTGATTTTCGTCAATGTGAACAAAGTAAAACAAATAACTTTTTGCTAATAAAAAGTTTTCGCGGCTGAATTATTTGATATTTTCCCCGTAATAAAAACAAACAATTAGCATGCAATTTAATCCATCCTTATGCCAGCTGAAAACAATAATTTATTTGTTTGTTTTCGCCAATTACGGATTTGGACGGTTCAATATAATAAACCCATATGCGGCTTTATTCAAAGCTAACAAGTTCTTAACAATTAAGGTCGGTCCGGTCTACCAATTAAAAGATTAAAAGATCGCGGTACTTATCGTTAACGGTAACAAGTTCTCTGCCTGCCTTATTAGCTGCTAATTAAAGCAACTGTTACCGATTTTGTTTGTTTGGCATGTCGACATGATCTGCTCAAAATGCAAACTGCGGACGACTCGACGGTCTGGCGATGCTACCGACGGATAAGGTGCTAGAAGACATGAATTAACTAAACAACATAAATAAATTGCTTATAAATTCAACTTCACTTCACTTTTTTCTTCAAGAGGCTAAATTATTGCCTTTGCCTTGCCTATTAATTTACTTTTTTATATGTCAATTAACTTTTTTTCCATGAGTCAATACTATCTTTATAATGTAAATTAATTCCGATGTAACTTTTCCTCCATAAGTACCGAGTTGCACGTCTATATTTAGTTGCAACACATTGCCAGTATTAACACGCACGCGTTTCCTGTGTGGATCTCGACTATGTTTCGCGCTCTTATTAAAACACGACTTTTACAAGGCATTCATGTATAGTGCGTGGTGCAGATGCGTACCAAGGGCCTTAAACAGTATTATCACATGCCTCTAGACAATTTGTGTTATTCAGTTCGATAAATGGTAATATACTTGTACTGAAATTAAATTGTTACCGGATAAAATGTGGTCGGCGATAACGTAAAATTACCCGTAAGTATTGTTTTCACTACGTAACTAATAACTAATATGACACCGGGGGGCAGTTCTCCGCCCCTACAGATTTGATGGGGGGGGCAGATATCCGCCTACTAAATTCTGACAGGGGGGCAGTTCTCCGCCCCTACCGATTTGATGGGGGGGGGCACCTCTCCGCCACCTTTAAAATAAGGGGGCAGTTCTCCGGGGGGGCAGTTCTCCGGGGGGGCACTTCTCCGGATACCTAAACACTTGTAACACCCGTAATACCAGACAACAAGAATCAGCAGTTCGATATTCGAATTCTGACCCTATTAAAGATTGATCACGTTAAAATTGTTCGCTTACACAGCACTTTACGCACATGCATCAATATGCATGTACCGCGCACAGGTGGAAGTAACGTACCTTGGATAGTATTTTTTTAGGAGCCCAATATATTCAAATAAATATATTAAATCATGTTTAATGAGAAAAGAATTGACAAAGAGCCATGAAAAAAAATCCCCACCCACTGATATTGGAATCATAACAAGGTCATTAACTTGACTTTATTATAGACCTGTCTTCGCGGGCCTCAGAAATGTCAAAAATAGCTTTAATCCAAAGCATCCTCTGTTCCTCCTATGGGTAATTGGACAACCTTTCCAAAAAAGTTAACTTCAAAAATATCTGTCAAGCCGTTAACTCACAGTCAGTCGAAAACCGAGCAATATTTCGAGTTCGTTTGTCAACCCGAATAAATCTTCCTCTTCCGGTCCGTCTAAAATACTCGCCGTATGGGGCGAGGTATAAAACCCGGAACTATCCGGAAATCTTTATGGTAAAACCCGGAACCGATATAAATGGTTATAACTTCATTATTATTCGTCCGATATTAATTATAATGGTACCGTTGTAAAGAAGATCCTCTACAGATTCTAACCATATCAAAATATTTTATGGCAGGGTCGTAGTCGGCCTGTAAATCGCGGACAAAGTCGGCCTGTTTTAACGGTTTTTTTTACACACGCAAATGCCGAGAAGAAAACCCGGAACCGATATAAATGGTTATAACTTCATTATTATTCGTTCGATATTAATTATAATGGTACCGTTGTAAAGAAGATCCTCTACAGATTCTAACCATATCAAAATATTTTATGGCAGGGTCGTAGTCGGCCTGCAAATTGCGGACAAAGTCGGCCTGTTTTAACGTTTTTTTTTACACACGCAAATGCCGAAAAGAAAACCCGGAACCGATATAAATGGTTATAACTTCATTATTATTCGTCCGATATTAATTATAATGGTACCGTTGTAAAGAAGATCCTCTACAAATTCTAACCATATCAAAATATTTTATGGCAGGGTCGTAGTCGGCCTGTAAATCGCGGACAAAGTTGGCCTGTTTTAACGTTTTTTTTACACACGCAAATGCCGAAAAGAAAACCCGGAACCGATATAAATGGTTATAACTTCATTATTATTCGTCCGATATTAATTATAATGGTACCGTTGTAAAGAAGATCCTCTACAGATTCTAACCATATCAAAATATTTTATGGCAGGGTCGTAGTCGGCCTGTAAATCGCGGACAAAGTCGGCCTGTTTTAACGGTTTTTTTACACACGCAAATGCCGTAAAGAAAACCCGGAACCGATATAAATGGTTATAAATGCATTATTATTCGTCCGATATTAATTATAATGGTACCGTTGTAAAGAAGATCCTCTACATTTTCTAACCATATGAAAATATTTTATGGCAGGATCGTAGTCGGCCTGTAAATCGCGGACACAGTCGGCCTGTTTTAACGGTTTTTTTTTACACACGCTAATGCCGTAAAGAAAACCAGGAACCGATATAAATGGTTATAAATGCATTATTATTCGTCCGATATTAATTGTAATGGTACCGTTTTAAAGAAGATCCTCTACAGTTTCTAATAATGTTAAAATATTTTATGGCAGGGACAGTGTTAACCTGTAAATCGCTGTGCGGTAAAAGTTGACCGAAAAATACCGTGTTTTTTTTAACACAGAACAATGTCTTGAGGAAAACACGGAAAAGCTAAAAGGGGTTATAAAAGCATCCTTTTCCCAACCGACCATACATTTTTGGTACCGTTGTTACGGTATTGTTCCACTGTTTCTAAATATGTAAAAAATATTGTGAGAAAGCATAATATGAAATAAGGCGAAGCATCAAAGCGATAATGGTTATAAATGCATTATTATTCGTCCGATATTAATTATAATGGTACCGTTGTAAAGAAGATACTCCACACTTATTAACCATGTCAAAATAAATTATGGCAGGGTCAGAGTCCGCCTGTAAATCCCGGTCAAAGTCAGCCTGTTTTAACGGGTTTTTTTACACACGGAAATGCCTTAAGGAAAACCCGGAAAAGGTAAACGGGGTTATAAAACAGTATTATTGACTCGATATTAATTATAATGGTATTGTAGTACAGGAGAACCTCCACAGTTTCTAACCATCTAAAAATATTTTAAGGCAGGTTCAGATTCAGCCTGTAAATCGCGGTCAAAGTCGGTCTATTTTAACGTTTTTTACACGCGCAAATGCCTATAGGACTACCCGGAAAAGGTGATAAAATCATCACTTTCCCAACCGACCATACATTATTTGATACCATTGTAATGTAAACAATGGACCTATTCCTACGGCCGTGTTAATACCAATATGAAAAGATGCCATATCAATCCACAACCCCTGGGTAGGTAGATGGGCACCTTAGACCACTAAGTCACGGTAACTATGTCTGTTACTGCTACTTTTGACATTGATATTACCAGTTAAATGTCAATTTCGTGACATGGTTCATGCAATACCCTGAAATTTTCCGGGGACACAGTAACAACAACTGCCAATTAAGGATACAATGGTCGCGATCACAGGTTAGTGCCACCCTTGTATATCTGCTCTTGGCATGTTGTTCTTACTTACTGTCAATCGAAGATTTGGGTCTTGGGTAGATATACAGCTTGTTGTCAAACCGTTCCGATCCGAATACTTAAATAAGAAGTTTTTTGTTAAGAAAAAAAATCATAACTGCAATACAAGTCTAGCTTTGATCACGATATAAATCATATAAACATTTTATGAATCGGTGTTGATATAAAGTGTGTTAATTGACCTTGTGCTCGAATTGTTGTGTTTGATTTTATTTACTAACAATGCCTTTAGTAGTGGGACATAGCCAGACAAAGTACTTGTCTGATTATTTGTGTAAGGGATCGTACAAAGTGTTCTCGTATTCTGGATATAAAACGCTCCAGTTTATGTACGAGAGGGACGTTTTTGAAGTTGCGCCTTTCTTTTCGGTAAGTACCGTGCACAGTACATATATATATATATATATATATATATATATATATATATATATATATATATATATATATATATATATATATATATATATATATATATATATATATATATATTATGATATGATTATATATTGTATATATGGGTAGATTGCTCACTATGTATTGTTCACGATGTCTATACATAGTTATTTACGGGTGCATACAATCACCGCAAAGTACCGAAAAGCATCGAATAGCACCGAAAAGCACCGAAAATACACTCAATTTCTCGCTATATATATGCAATATATCGTTTCTAGTGTGTGTTAACGGGTTTAATTAGTTAATTAATGGTTATATGATTGTATGTCTATACTACAAAATTGGATAAATATCGGCAATATACCGACCGAAATGCTTTTCCTGTGAAGACCGAAAAGCACTCAATTTCTCGCTATATATATATATAGAGTTCCTATAAACGGATTTACATTAAATAAAAGTTAAGAAAAACATGTGTGGAAAAATACCAAATAAGCCAGATACTTCATTCTGATTTCGTCAATACTGTACAGATCTTAAATTTACGGATCATTGTAATTTCCTGCAACGATATCTATTCATACGACACACGAACACTAACACGGATCTTAATTAAGCAGACAAATGCTTCTGCTATTCACAAATTCACACGAGCCGCACTTTTATAAAGGATAATAACTGAAAATACACTTATTGACAGAGATCAACGCAAATGTATATTATGTAACCTAAATGACATCGAGGATGAATTTCACTTTGTTCTTAAATGTCCTTATTATAATGATGTTAGGAATGCATTAATTCCGAAATATTATAGAATCCGACCGAATATGTTCATGTTTATTAAACTACTTAATAGCACAAACAAAACTGTATTAAGAAAGCTAGTCATGTATTGTTTAACATGCTTTAAAATAAGAGAAAATGTGATATATATGTAGTGTTAAATAGAAGTACATTTTTCACAAAAAAATAAGGTCAGAAATATGTAACTGTATCTATATTTTTGTAAACCTATATGCATAACATTGTGTGACCACTGTGTATTAAACCCATCCATGTACCATTCTCACGAAATATGTTCACGAAATATATTTCGTGTTTATTTAGATTATTTATTCTTTATAATTATGTGTGTTTTTGTGTGTACTTCAACGCATGCTGTTATTTATATGTATGCTAATAACGATGAGCTTCACATGCTTAAGTCAAAAATAAACTATTCTGTTTTGTTCTGTTATATTTGCAAATGCAGCAGCATCATACTAAAACAATCCCAGAAAAATAATGAATATCAACCGACATGACCGACAGAAATGATTCGATGCACGATGTGAATCAAAATTTAGTTTAAGTAATACGACACAAAGAAACTTTTTTAGTTTACGGATCATTTCGGCTTAGAGGACTAAGACAGTCATGTAAAATATCAAATAAAATATATAGTTATAATCAACTGGTAGCAAGTTATAAATATATCGGCAATGTACCAACCGAAAAGCACTTCATGCTGTTTATCATCTTATACGTAAATTGATGTAAATGTTTTAAGTTTTTGTAATTGACGTGAAACTCTTAAATAGAAATTGCAGCATGAATTTTAGTTAATGTGCCTTGTATTAATAATAGCGATTTTAATGGTTCCATTAAAACCATTTATTGCGCGAGCATCGAGACACTTTTGAGTTATTGATGTTAGCACAATGCAAGGTGACACAATAGTATCAGTTTTTAATTATGTGTAATTTCATTCTCACCTCTCGCTTAACTCAACGTTCAAAGGCACGCGCACTTTCACACTTTATTAGCGCCGTCTTTAATCTGTTCTATCTCTTTTTACAGAACAGATTGATGTGAACTTAATGAACACAATTATTTTAACTAATGCAAGTTTAGCTAGAATTAATATATGACTTCTTGCTATACAATCATTATCATTCGAAAATGGATCTTATTTAATTGTGGTTCCTTCTTTGAACTTATGCTGTCCGCCAACATATAGAATAGGTAGTGTCAGTAATAAATGTATTGCTTTAGATTCACATGTTTGTTTTTTTTAAGATATGTAAGATGCAAATGTGTCTAACTTATATTGTTTTCTGGTCTTTAAGCTATCTTATATATGTGACTACGTGCTATTTTGTTGGAGAAATGAAAGATTCAAATGTGTCTTATTTATATTTTATCCATGTATCGTGTGTATTCAGTGTCATGCGAAAATATATATTATTTCTTAATTTTCACCTTCACACTTTATTAGCGCCGCCTTTAATTAGTTCATTAATTTAATTAATTTAATATAATGTGCAACGGTGAGGTGGATCAATGCTCGTTGTTAATTTAAATACACACCACTTCAGCAATAAATGAAATCAGTTATTTTGGCTGTAAATCCATTTTTTTTCCGTACAGTAGCCATGTTCCTGTGTATTGAGCTGATAAGATCACCACAGCAAGTTGCTAATACACAGTGTAGACTTAAACGAAATTGGTTATTTTGACTGTAAATCCAATTTTTCCAGTACAGTAGCCATTATGACCATGTTCCTGTGTATTGAGCTGATACGATACCCACAGCAGGTTGCTTATACACAGTGTAGACTTCCCCTGTTTTATTATAGTATTTGTTATTTACCTGCTTGGAATAAATGACGTGTATTCATTCGGGTCTGATGGCGTTTTGTTAAAGGTCATTTAATGCAGAAAAGCTGGTTTTCTGACTTAATTTTTTAATCATTTCAATTTAAAAAAGAAATAATGAAACAATGAATGTGTAATTTAATTCTCAACTCTCGCTTAACTCAACGTTCAATGGGACGCGCATAGTTCTTTTTATAAATTATGTACAAATATAATATGCTGTACATTGTTGTTTATTTACTCAAGAAGTACCAGAAAGAAGCATTGTTATGTATAAAGCGCTTTACTTTTTCAAAATTCTACATTAAATAAAGAAATATCGTATTTTTTGGTTAAGTGTACGTGCTTGATATATATTCATAAAATAGCAGTTTTTTTTTTAAACATTCGGTCTTTAACCTTTAATTTGATGCAAATGAAAAGAAGAACTGCCTTTTTTATTTTTATACTTAAATCAACATTTAACGAAGTCATTATTGACTAAATAAATATGTACATTTTTTCACTCCATTAAAATCGGCCCTTATAGTTTACTTTCATGTATATATAGAATAATTGAGTGCTTTTCGGTGATTCTATGCTGGCGCGATAGTGCTTTTCGGTTGCAAATAAAAATACTATTGTGCGTGATCTTTACACTTAAATCAATATTTAACGAAGTGATTAATGACTTAATTAATACGTACATGTTTTCAATCCATTATAAACGGCACTTATGGCTTACTTTCATGTAAATATGAAGAAATTGAGTGCTTTTCGGTGATTCTGTGCTGTCGCGGGAGTGCTTTTCGGTCTTCACATGAAGTGCTTTTCGGTCGGTATATTGCCGATATTTATCCAATATGGGGCATTAATACATCATAATAAACACAAGGAAGTATAAATATGCATGAAATATAACCATTTTTATCTAATTTAGTCCATTAACACACAATAGAAACGCATTTTTGCATATATATTGCGAGAAATCGAGTGCTTTTCAGTCTTCACATGAAGTGCTTTTCGGTCGGTATATTGCCGATATTTATCCAATTTTGGGCATTAATACATCATAATAAACACAAGGTAGTATAAATATGCATGAAATATAACCATTTATAACTAATTTAGTCCGTTTACACACAATAGAAACGCAAGTTTTCATATATATAGCGAGAAATTGAGTGCTTTTCGGTCGTCACATGAAGTGCTTTTCGGGCGATATATTGCCGATATTTATCCAATTTTGGGCATTAATACATCATAATAAACAAAAGGTAGTATAAGTATGCATAAAATATAACCATTTATAACTCATTTAATCCGTTACACACAATAGAAACGCAATTTTTCATTTATATACAAGAAATTGATTGCTTTTCGGTCTTCACATGAATTGCTATTCGGTCGGTATATTGCCGATATTAATCCAATTTTGGGCAAAATGTAGTATAGACATACATTCATATAACCATTAATAACTAATTAAACCCGTTAACACACGCTAGAAACGATATATTGCATATATAGAGAGAGAAATTGAGTGCCTTTCGGTGCTTTTCGGTGATTGTATGGACCGACTTAAATACCAATAGAGCGTGACACAAACACAGCACAATTGTTTATTTCGGCAAACATTTTGATATTATTTGCTTTTAAACATAGCTTTTAATGACCATTGATAGATGAATAATGTTATACTATTATTTGTAATTTCAAAACATGTTACTTGGTGATTTTATTCACGTTCTATAAATACATCAGTTATTCTTATTAACCTGATGCCTGTTGTCTGCTACTGTTACAATACGACGCTTAAAAATGTGGATTGCATAAAGTTAAAGGTCAAATTCCGTGTGCACTATATTACTTGTAATAATGCATTATAAATATGTCAAGCATGTTCACTTTAACAAATACGATACTTCTTTATGTAATGTAGAATTTTGCAAAGGTAAAGCGCTATATATATGACAATGTTTTATTTTTTCTTGTTGATTAAAAACAAAAACAAAATATAACAATACATATCATATGTGTACATACTTTTTTAAACCAATATAATGAAATTGAGTGCCTTTCGGTGCTTTTCGGTGATTGTATGGACCGACTTAAATACCAATAGAGCGTGACACAAACACAGCACAATTGTTTATTTCGGCAAACATTTTGATATTATTTGCTTTTAAACATAGCTTTTAATGACCATTGATAGATGAATAATGTTATACTATTATTTGTAATTTCAAAACATGTTACTTGGTGATTTTATTCACGTTCTATAAATACATCAGTTATTCTTATTAACCTGATGCCTGTTGTCTGCTACTGTTACAATACGACGCTTAAAAATGTGGATTGCATAAAGTTAAAGGTCAAATTCCGTGTGCACTATATTACTTGTAATAATGCATTATAAATATGTCAAGCATGTTCACTTTAACAAATACGATACTTCTTTATGTAATGTAGAATTTTGCAAAGGTAAAGCGCTATATATATGACAATGTTTTATTTTTTCTTGTTGATTAAAAACAAAAACAAAATATAACAATACATATCATATGTGTACATACTTTTTTAAACCAATATAATGAATCACGTGATGTTTTTATAATTTTGTTAAGCGTGCGTGATATTGAACGTTGATTTAAGCGAGTTATGCGATTTAAAAACTGATACCACTCAGCTTGATTTATAATTCATGTTCCAACGCGCCAATGTATTTAATTAAATGGTTTCATGAAATTGTGTTTAAAAGCATAACGATTGAAAGTAAGTAAGAAACACAGTTTTGCACATAAAATGATCGCCAACAGACCCGAATTAATACACTTCATAAATGCCAATCAGATAAAAAACAATTCCAATAATAAAACAGGGGAAGTCTACACTGTGTATTAGCCACCTGCTGTGGTTATCCCTATTTATCAGCTCTATCTCAGGCACCTGGCTACTGTTATGAACAAATTGGATTTACTGAAAATAACTGATGTCATTTATTGCCAAATTGTTATGTACATATAAAATAAACAACGAGAGTGGACCCACATCATTGTTGCACATTAGTATAAACTTCACTGTAATCTAGGCGCCCCGTAATCTGTTCTTAAAATAGACATAGCCTTAATAAAGACGGCGCTAATTAAGTTGGATATTAAAGAAGCTACATTAAGCGCACTGAAAAAGATGAATTGGACACATTTGCATCTTTCATTTATTACAAAGCACGTGAATATGTACAATACTTTTATTACTGACACATTATTCTTAAAGTCGACGGACAACATAAGAGGGAACCACAATTAAATAAGATCCATTTTCGCAGGATAGTGGTTTTTTTAGAAAATATTCACATATTATTTTTAGCTTGCATTAGTTACAATAATAAGTTCGCGTGCCATTGAACGTTGAGTTAAGCGAACGGTGCGAATTAAAATCTGAAACTATTATGTCATCTGTACTAACAGCATTAACTCAATGGTGTCAAATCCTCTATAGTCAATTAAAGGGGCATTTTCATTTTTTGAAGTAGTTAAAAACCAACTTGTAGTGAGTGATATTTTGATGCAACCAATTGAAACTTTTGACTTTAAATGACGAAAAATCGGATATGGGTGCATTGTGTGTGCTATGTATAAAACATGACAGTCACTACAAAATCGTATATATAATATACTCTGTAAGAGACGTTACATATTATGACATTTCAAATTTAAACCACAAAATTGACAACTATCCAAAGATATATCATTCATTTTAGTGAAGGAATGATATATTATAATAACCATGAAAAGTTTTTCCGTTTGACTATGCCTTTAACGAAATAATTTTTCATAATAATATATATAAAATAAACGAGATTAATGATACCTTCCTTTCATGTATAGTGTACATGTAAGACAAACAGATTCTTTAAATTCATCGCTGTCATTACATCAGTCTATTAGCATCTCATTCGCAATGAAATAATTTGCATTTCACGTGTGCAGAAAATGATTCATATTTTGGTAAAAGGAATTGTACTTCTCTTTAGCGTATCTTACAAAAGTATAAGCACGCATTGCAGAAAGCACTTTTTAGAACAAAAAAATCAACGAAAGACTGACTTGCCTTTCGCTAGTAGTAAAATCGTTTTAAACGTCTACTGTAAACAAGACCACAAGCTGAAATAACTGCACAAAAATATGAGATTGTAAACGTATATTGCATTTAACACCAGAGAGAGAGAGAGAGAGAGACTTGAACGCTCCAAGGCTGCGGGTAAAAACTTGTACGAATTGGTCCAAAATCAACGAATTAGTATGCATTCATAGTGCAATGTTCTCGTTTAAAGTAAAATTCACTAAAAAACTCAAATTCGTATATTCGAGCTCTCATCATGATTTTGATTTCAGTCTTCATGAAACGAGTCTTAATTTATACAGATTTTTTGTTATTGTACGAATGAGTAAGTGCTAATTATTAGATCTAGTTGATTAAGTGCACACTGATTTTGAAACATGAAATAATAATGTAAATAGCATTCATTTCTGTGAACTCAGGTTTATTCGCGAATATTAGTATGTTCAGTAGTCAGGCTAGAGACCGGCCGGAATGAAAATAATGAGCTATGTAACAGAACTTGTTTTCATTGTACAGATAAGATCGAGGATGAAATACATGTACTCGTTCACTGTCCGTTGTATGTTGATGTTCAGGAGGGTTGACATAATTTATAACTGATATAGTCTTTAATTGTAAGCTATGTAAATATTGTCGTTGTTTTTAGGGTCTGTTAGTTATAAATCAAGCGTGGGTAACCATTGCTAATGAGTTAATTTCCGACCTGGTCATAATATACTTGATTTCTTAAACCATTTTATATTATGCGCGTTAGTGCATCTTATCGCAGTGTCATTGTTTTACGTAAATATATTTATATATCTATAAACGGTTACTAGATTTACCGAAAGCGCGGGTACAAATTAATGCTCGTGTAAACACGTTCATAAAAATATAAATTGCATCAAGATTATGACTTTGTTGAAATTATGATCTGTTTACGTCGTATTTGCTCAATCAGCATTTAGTAGTATAAGTCTTATAATCTAAGTAATTTACGTCATCAACAATGCCACCAAAACCGTTTATGCGATTCTAATTAAGAGCGCAGTATTTAGCAGATTTGAATAGAAACCAACACTCGTTAAGTCATGTAACGCGCTAAAGAAAGTATATAATGGCCATTGAAGAAACATGCCTAATTTGTGAAATTTCTGAAGTCGCTAATTCTTCAGAATTGTGAAAATGAGTCGCGAACTTGCAATATTTGCGAAAAAACGTGAGTTTTCCAAATTGTGATTTTTTAAAGATTAAATGTAGTAAATAGTTAGTATTCAATAATTTCATTTTTTTTTAACACGTGATTTATTCGGAAATTTAAACATCGCATGCCATTAAACTGAAATAATGACCATATGATTATATCTTCAATATACTTAGTATAAGAATAATTTTGTGTGAACGCATCTCCTTGCAATTTCAATTGATTTTCTTTCAACTCATGGACATTATTTAGGGCGACATGCAGTTGTGCGTAATTGCGGAAAGTTATATACTGTCTATTATTTAGAAAGTTATGGCCATTGGAATATCTGATTCTATTAACCCCAATTGTTCCTGAATCTGAATACCTAATTCCCCCATACAAAGGTTAATATTTATGTGTAAATTGTTATTCATGATAACAATTCACTGTCTCAGAAAAACGGCTATTACCGTCAAACACAGTATTTATACAGTATTCCGTATATGAAAAAGTGTTCATTTTATAAAGCATGTATGTTTCCTTGGTTAAGAAAAAAAAATATTCATATGTTGAATAAGGTTGAGCATTTTGATCGAGGCAATGTAAATAAAAACACGCTTGTATGTGTTAGTGTTATTCTATTATATCATTAAAACACCCTTGCAAATGTTTGGTCATATCTTCTGACCACATCTAGAATATCAGAACCATACTACGGAATTTCAATAACATCTTTTGCAAAAATTGATTGTGTATATTTGTAAGTATTATACTGAATAATACAAATAAATCCGTATCAACTCGCTTTCAACTGTGTTTCTGTTTTTGAAGTTTTTAATATGCATTGTTTATTCGTACACAGTACGGTGTGCCATACCTGTAATAGTGAGAATTGAGCCATGAATACATTGTATCCAAAATGAATACACAAGATCCTTATCAGTGAATTCATTATAGGATTTTCTCCAGAAATGAGATACACAGTTAATTCGCTGCCGCCTAATACACAACTCATAGTGAAACATTTGTAATTGAAAAATAAATGACCGCACACTATAGAATCGTCATTATAATTATCATGTTTCTTGATATTACTTGTTTTATCACAATCGTATATAAAGTAGGACGAGATTATTAATAGCACTATCCGGATTCCGTACTTTAATAATACTTGTTAGGATTTTCAACTAAATTTTCTGAGTCCCCTAAACCGAAATTTTCATAAAGGACCACACTCGTGTCACTTATATGCAACGTTATGAATGCCCTTCGTAACGGTCATTTGGTCACGCTTGGTCAATATTTGTGGCCGCCTGAGCCCCTCCCCTGTGATGACCCCACCAATTTAAGGTAAAACCTAAGAAACTGGTCGTATGCATGCGCGATAAGAATTTTCATCCTTCTTTGTCCCCATCTCACCTGAATCTTATTTTTCTCAATTTCTCTTGTATGAACGGAACATGAATATATTGTTTTTTCTTCACATCAAATCCCGTTCATTGTACATTAAACCATATTTACAGGTTGTTGTTTTCGTCGTCGGTGCAAACGACATCGGCACAAAGACCCCGGTTCGAGTTTTTGAGGACATCGTGGCACTCTGTGAAGGGGTACACAACGCTACACCAAGCGCGACTATCCTTATATCCGGTACGCTGCCATCATGGATTCCGAAATTTGCGCAACTTAACACTAATTATAAGGACTTGGGTTATAGTCAAGTGCGTACCGGTAAAGTGCAATTGCCCCGGACTGTTTAGTTGCTCTTATCCGCAGATGGTATTCGAACCATATATACTTCAGATGTGTGCCGACATAAGGTGATTTTATCTATTTTACAAACAGCAGCTTTTGTGCGATTTTAAAACAAAAAAGTTACTTAGTTACAAGGACTGTTATGTTGCTCTTATCTGCAGTTGGTTTTCGATCCATAAATGTTTCTTCCCGATTTGTGCAAAATAAGGGTTTATATGAACTACACGGTCGGCAAATTATCACCATTTTACAAACGGAAGCTTTTGTGGGCTTTTCAAACATTGCCTCGTGTGACCTTTTAAACTGCAAATATATCGTTCTAAATCATAAAACAATTTCAATGAAATGTACATGTAATTCTTTTGAAACGTTTTTCTAAGCAAGTTAATCATGCTATTCAACAGAATTGCAGTTTACCCATATATTTTTCAAAAGGTCAGAATAGCTTAATTGGTAGAGCAACCCAGGCCGGAATCATATCTTATTTAGATGGCTAATGGGTGGTTTCGGGTTCGAATCCCGATCTGACCTTCGTAGGTAAATTGTGGTTGCAAGGATGGCAACGAATAGGATGACAATCTGTTTTGGGCGGGGTTTTTGGGCTAACAGTTCAGTTCATTAGGTCACATGAAACCCTTTAATATGGCCCGTTTGTTGTTGAATTGCTGATTAAAGTAATAATTGAAAGTTCATTTCCTTACTTTTTAATAAAAGTCTTTACGAACTCCAGGTTCTTCTGCTAGAAGTGCCTTTAATGATTTAATTCAAATATTTTCTGTATATAAGTTGTGAGTTAGTTTCTTCACGGTGCGTATATTGTATATTGTCATCTAGAGTCCGTGGTTTCTTCTATTACAGATTAATTGAGCTCGCTTTGATGCATCGCCTTATTTCATATTATGCTTTCTCACAATTTTTTTTACATATTTAGAAACAGTGGAAGAAAGCCATAACAACGGTACCAAAAATGTATGGTCGGTTAGAAAAAGGATGCTTTTATAGCCCCTTTTAGCTTTTACGTGTTTTCCTCAAGACATTGTTTTGTGTACAAAAACAAAACGGTATTTTTCGGTCAATTTTGACCGCGATTTAAAGGTTGGCACTGACCCTGCCATAAAATATTTTAACATGGTTAGAAACTGTGGAGGTTCTTCTTTGCAACGATACCATTATAATTAATATCGAATTAATAATAATGTTTTTATAATTCCCTTTTTCCTTTTCAGGGTTTTCTTTACGGCATTTGCGTGTGTAAAAAACCCCCGTTAAAACAGGCCGACTTTGTCCGCGATTTACAGGCCGACTCTGACCCTGCCATAAACTATTTTATATATTATTAGAAACTGTAGAGGAACTTCTTTACAACGGTACCATTACAATTAATATCGGACGAATAATAATGCATTTATAACCATTTATATCGGTTCCTGGTTTTCTTTACGGCATTTGCGTGTGTAAAAAAACCGTTAAAACAGGCCGACTTTGTCCGCGATTTACAGGCCGACAACGATCCTGCCATAAAATATTTTCATATGGTTAGAAAATGTAGAGGATCTTCTTTACAACGGTACCATTATAATTAATATCGGACGAATAATAATGCATTTATAACCATTTATATCGGTTCCGGGTTTTCTTTACGGCATTTGCGTGTGTAAAAAAACCCGTTAAAACAGGCCGACTTTGTCCGCGATTTACAGGCAGACTACGACCCTGCCATAAAATATTTTGATATGGTTAGAATCTGTAGAGGATCTTCTTTACAACGGTACCATTATAATTAATATCGGACGGATAATAATGAAGTTATAACCATTTATATCGGTTCCGGGTTTTCTTTACGGCATTTGCGTGTGTAAAAAAACCCGTTAAAACAGGCCGACTTTGTCCGCGATTTACAGGCCGACTACGACCCTGCCATAAAATATTTTGATATGGTAAGAATCTGTAGAGGATCTTCTTTACAACGGTACCATTATAATTAATATCGGACGAATAATAATGAAGTTATAACCATTTATATCGGTTCCGGGTTTTCTTCTCGGCATTTGCGTGTGTAAAAAAAAAACCGTTAAAACAGACCGACTTTGTCCGCGATTTACAGGCCGACTACGACCCTGCCATAAAATATTTTGATATGGTTAGAATCTGTAGAGGATCTTCTTTACAACGGTACCATTATAATTAATATCGGACGAATAATAATGAAGTTATAACCATTTATATCGGTTCCGGGTTTTCTTCTCGGCATTTGCGTGTGTAAAAAAAACCGTTAAAACAGGCCGACTTTGTCCGCGATTTACAGGCCGATAACGACCCTGCCATAAAATATTTTGATATGGTTAGAATCTGTAGAGGATCTTCTTTACAACGGTACCATTATAATTAATAACGGACGAATAATAATGAAGTTATAACCATTTATATCGGTTCCGGGTTTTCTTCTCGGCATTTGCGTGTGTAAAAAAAAAACGTTAAAACAGGCCGACTTTGTCCGCGATTTGCAGGCCGACTACGACCCTGCCATAAAATATTTTGATATGGTTAGAATCTGTAGAGGATCTTCTTTACAACGGTACCATTATAATTAATATCGGACGAATAATAATGAAGTTATAACCATTTATATCGGTTCCGGGTTTTCTTTTCGGCATTTGCGTGTGTAAAAAAAAACGTTAAAACAGGCCGACTTTGTCCGCGATTTACAGGCCGACTACGACCCAGCCATAAAATATTTTGATATGGTTAGAATCTGTAGAGGATCTTCTTTACAACGGTACCATTATAATTAATATCGGACGAATAATAATGAAGTTATAACCATTTATATCGGTTCCGGGTTTTACCATAAAGATTTCCGGATAGTTCCGGGTTTTATACCTCGCCCGTATATGACTCATATCCGCGGATATGAACGAAAAGTGAGGATATGAACGAATATAGGCAATATTTATGAGGCAATATTTATGCGTTTTTGCAGTTCTTTTAATGAAAAAATCAGTGTTGAATAAAGCATTCACAATTTGTGATAAATCTGTTAACATTGCCTCAAAATAGAGCAATTTAATAGACATTATCATGTTTCCAACACTAAATTCATATCCGAGACCTTGACGAAGGCTACACACCACCAACAATATAACTCCACAATTGTTTGCACTCTGGACTCAACCGGCCTACTCTTTACGGAGAATCCAAAGATGGACGAAGTGTAACGATTGATTGTTTTTTGTGTTAGTTTACACAATGTTGTGTATACATACAAATGTTTATATAATATACTGAATATATTAATATGTTTGATATCTGGATGTATATGCTCGTAGGAAATTAGTAACATCGTACGATTAAGACAACAAATGCGACAAAATTACTTAATCTACAAGTGTACAATACCTTCATCGTTTGAAAAATAAAACAACAACAATAACAACCAAAAGAACATACATTATAAAAATATAACATGTGTGATAGGGTGAAAGTAAATTTGTCAACTTTGGGATTTTTCCGATTTTTTTCCCGCTGGGTCTGACATATTTCTATGTCACGATGGCCTATGGGAATTAACATTGCGAATAAAAGTGAGGTATACTATACAAATTAAATAACAATTAGGTATGTGAACAATTTGGGTACTATAAAAGTGGCCGAATTGATAACTTTAAACCGAATACATTAGCGCGTCTCTTTGTTTGCAGGCTTTATATTGCCAATTCTTTTTTAAGTTGTTTTATTTTCGCTTGGTATTAAACGTATATATTTTAACATACTCGATTGGGTATAGAAATATGTTATAATAATCTTTCCGAATATGGATATATATATATGAGGCGTTTAAGAAGAAAATGAAACTCATCTTCAATTTCATTATGATTTTAGAGGGTACAATTTTTTTATCTTGTCTTTGAACATTAACATGACGACGACCGATTTCAATATTTAATATGTGCCGAGGGATAACGTTAATCAGCCAATATTTTCAGCATTTCTGATTATCCAACTTGCTTATATATGCCGTTTAATAAAAAAATCTTTATACATAAGAGACATTCAGTATTCTAGTCTTTCCGCTATGTACTAATATAGAAATCGCGGAGGCGGGTTCTTAGCTTTAGGATGAAAGTTTCTATTTAACTGCGTTCGGATATTACCATATTTTGTGTAAACCAGAGGATTGAAGTATAAAGCTTACCTGTGAGGCCCAGTTTGTACGAGAATTGTTAACATTTATGTTATTTAACTGTTCATTTAAAATGGTATTTAATAAACATTTTCTCGTTTAACCGAGTGAATCTTTAAAACGTATTTAAAGGGGCATTCTCACGTTTTGGTAAATTGACAAAAGAAAAACAATTGTTTCAGAGTCGCAAATTTTTGTTCCAGTTATGATATTTGTGAGGACACAGTAATACTGAACATTTACCATGCTCCAAAATATCCATGATATGCATCTATTGACGATTTGAAATCCTGAAAATAAAGTTATTTGGAAAGTTCTGTTGTTTTCGTTATATTTTGTGAAACTACGAGGATTGCATATATAAAGTAAAAAATACATCTCAAGATAACATGAGCATGGATGTCCGTGTGGTCAAATCGGAGAACTTTTACGTTAGGACGCCAGAGGTCAGTGGTTCGAACCCAGTTGAGGATTACATTTTTTAAATTGTATTTTTTACTTGAGATTTTAGGTCCAATGTTTAAATTTATCAATATAAAGCATTTAATGACAAACTTCAATACGTGTCAAAATCTGTGAAAAGTCCCCTTTAAAGGGATCTTTTCGCGGTTTTGGTAAATTGACAAAATTGAAAAAAAGTTGTTTCAGATTCGCAAATTTTCGTTTAAGTTATGATATTTGTGAGGAAACACTATTACTGAACATTTACCATAGTCCTATATAGCCATTATAAGCATCTTTTGACGATTTGAAAACCTAAAAATTATAAAGCGTTGCATCGCGAAACGATTGAATAATTTGGAGAGTTCTGTTGTTGTCGTTTAAATTTACGAAACTACGAAGATTGCTTATATAAGGCATACAGTACTTCACTGTGTATACTCGGCGGAATAGCCGAGAGGGCTTGTGCGTTTTTACTTCAGACTAATTCCAGGACTCCGGGGGTCACTGGTTCGAGCCCTGGTACCGGCTACTTTTTTTCCTTTTTTTAAATTGTATTCTTGATTTTTTACTGGAGCTTTTAAAATCCAATGTTAACATTTATCAATGTAAAGCATTTAATGACAAACTTCAAAATATGCCAAAATCTGTGAAAAGGCCCCTTTAATCTTTCTGAAGTATCTTTCAATATATAATGGAAATCTTTCCAATTCGCTATACAATGCAAACGTATTTGTAGAGGATTTTACATAAAAACCCATTTACAAAACAGTGTGCCCTTTCTAAAGTATCACCTTGATCATAACCCAAAGCTTCCGAACAGTAATTTATGACTGATAGTACATAAAATTCAAACAGATTGAACATTATATTTTTTGTATTTTGTTATTCTTAATAAAATAATAGTGCATATCAGGATCGTTATTTTTTTTTCGCACGTGTTCGTAGCTAGAGCGAATGATCCACCGCTGGTAAGCACAACCCCTAAGTAGTTGAAAAATTTAACGACTTTTACTTCTTGGTAATTATAAAACCATTTGTCGTTTACACCTACCCTCCCACCTTACGAACCATCGTTACTTTAGTGTTTATGCCCCCGGTAGCGTGGCATATAGCAGTCGCGCTGTCCGTTCGTCAGTTCGGCATTCATTTTCCCGGAGGATATTGACGCAACACTTTCAGATAATGAGCTGAGCCGTATCACCACTCTTTTGAGTTATTCGCCTCTTTATAGCGTGATTTTCGAATACCACATATTTTCCGAAATACGTTCTGCCGTATTTACCTTAAAAAATGGTAGTATCGAGGTAAGACATTTAAAATTTACATTTCCGTTAACACATTAATGTTTAATAAGTATACCATCTCCGCAATGTCGCAGAAGACACCCATTTTACGTAGTACTTATTTTTCGCGTTTCTGAAGATTCGCGTCTTCTGAAAATATCATTATTGATAATGCTTAAACTGTTAATAACGTAACATATTCACACCTACGAAATACTGTTCTACTAAGCGTGCGTATCAGGCATTAAAGTTTGATTTGGAGTCATGAAACGTAGAAACCTAAACACGAGTAAATAATTCCGATTGTATGATAGCTACAAATCGGATCAGAACAAGAGAGATCTGTCGCTTTGCCGATGAATAACGATGATGCGCATATTGTTCACATTCTGTTTTAGTGCATCTATTTTACTACGATAAGTTCCCGTTTTGCCAAAGTAAATTTACAAAGGATAATTTTACTCTTTTTTCAAACTGAATATAACGCATGTAGCGGCATTTACACACATAATTATACTTTTACAATAAAGTAATTACAGTTGACAACACATAAGAAAAATTAAATAAATATGTATTTGCACATACCGGTATATTGTAGTTTATCGTAAACATATCAAAGTCACCATATAATAACGAATACCGTATTCAGCAGTTGCGTCAAATATGTATTTGAGCAAATTATCAATAATTTAATCAAATTTTATTAATTTCCTATTCAATAAAATAATGCATATTTATTATATTCCAATATATTGTGTGTGTATTTTTTATTATCGAGGAAATGACATTATTGATATATGAAAAACCTCTAGAAATAAATAATAATATAGATTGTATTTTGTACACGATTTTCGCCGAAACAAGGAAGAACAAGTCGACGAAATTTCTCATTTGCTTCATACTTTAAATATGGATTACTGTGGATTGAGAGACAGCATTTACTTTTGAAAGTTATTGTGCTTATAACGTTTATATTCAACATTTGATCTGACCACGGATGCTTGTCACCAGCGACATAATCAAAGCACAATTTGTTGAGGAACAAATTGCAAAGCTACAAATGTGATTAAGTGAAAAAGATATTTCTGATTGAGGTATTAAACCAAGCCAAGATCATAGATGTGTCAACACTACTAGGGGCACTAAAAAACACGGGTCGCCTAAAAATGGGCGTCTTCCGTATATCACACAATCCGTAAGAACCGGACTAATGGTCCTTTGGGAGTGACTATGGCAGAAATTTACGGCCTTTGCGCCCAATCTTCGCACACGGGCGTTGTTTTCCGAAAGCTGTGCATCCATTCATTTTCTTAAAAATAACATTACTTATAACAATATAGTGTTATCTTTTGTGAAATGGCTCGATATCCTTGTTATGCGTGCTTGGATAACTGCGATGATTTTTGTATTCACTGTGAGGTACGTCTTACAAAAAAAAACATTAATACGTAATACTGTTTGTGTGTGTATGAATTCTTTGAACGAGTTCCCGAAATTGTTTGTATTATTTATTGCACTTTCAGATTTAAATATAACTAATGCATGGCAAACATTATAGTCGTTGAACAATATTTACTCGACACATTAGCATTAGGCGGGCATTTCGACTCGCTTGTTAAGATATATATATATATATATTAACCATGCATATAACCTCTTTCCACATGTGAAAAATATCATTATCAAACATGCCCTCAGTGGGACTAAATTCAGGCGCATACATAACGCACGCTTTAATGAGATTGTTTACACTGAACGACCACTATCGTGTGCCTATAACGGTAACTCATAGACATTTAATTTATAGAGATTTACTACTTCACAAAGCGTTCACAAGTCATTGCTTTCCCCAATACAAAATTCCCACCATCTTTTATTATGGAAAACGTATTTAATTCGGAGTTTTAGGTAAGTTACTTCTTCCTGATCTATTTTGGTAGTATGTAAATATATATATTCGCACAATTGAATTAACGATATTCTGTAAGAACAATTGTTATTATTTCCCGGTCGGTCGTAGTATGGATTTACTTATATTTCAAACTTAGAACCTTTCGGATGATGTTAGGATATTTCAATATTTATTATGTGTTTAAATTGTGTTCATGCTCAAATATTAAATCTTATTTCTTTTTCTGCGTTTTACGCCTATTATGTGGTTGAAGTAATTAATTCAAAACCAACGATCTTGAAAGGCGTTTTATTTCTGTAATTTGTAGAACAATGGTTATAATAATATTAAAATAGTATACACATGCATTTGCATGCATAGTTAATTATACTACAATATGCGATTGGAATAAAATAATTATAGTAATTTCCAGAGACATGACTAACAAATAATAATTAGCATATCATTTAAATGTCTGATCTTATATATAAGTCTGCGGTCCAGTTATTATATTTTTACGTAATTAATTAACATACCAAGTAACCCTGAAGTGTTAAACAATATAATTATTACTAATCATTACAATAAAATCCAAACCAAACTAATATCAATTCTTTAGTATAAATTTCGGCACTTAGTAAAATAAAACAAACAACTAAAATATATCCCCAATGTAAGTCACGAACTTTCCAGTAATTTGCTAGACATCAAATATGTTTTTCGGGCGACTTTAAATACTGATCCAAAGGACTAGGTGTGGTTCCGAATTACCTTTTCCTTAGCATTCGATCGTGACAGACGATTTATCTCCTGAACCTCCGTATGATAAATTTATATATTAAAGTGCTGACTGGTATTATTAGATATTTCTTTTTTGGTCATAAGGATGTTTTTCTTGCTGAATTGGTCTGCAACCTGGTTTACAGAATGTTCTAGAACCATGACGTATAGTCGAATGTTTTAAAATTGTGGATATACCTTTCATTTAGTTAAATACTCGTTTATTCGAGTTAATACGGAATACAGGTAGGGCCATCGTGGTTACACATTAACAATGCGATGGTATGATGGCGACACTGCAGTGATACGATGGCGACAATGCGATGATACGATGGCGACAATCCGACAACGCGATAGTACGATGGCGACAAAGCGATAGTTCGAGTGCGACAATGCGATAGTACGATGGCGACAATGCGACAACGCGATAGTAAGATAGCGACACTGCGATAGTCATATCGTACTGTAGCCATCGTATCATTTCATTGTCGCCATCGTACTATCACATTGTCGTCGTTGTATTGCCCACTTATTCATCGTATTATCGAACTATCACATTGTCGCCTTCGTACTATCACATTGTCGCCATCGTACTATCGCATTGTCGCCATCGTACTATCGCATTGTCGCCATCGTATCACTGCAGTGTCGCCATCATACCATCGCATTGTTAATGTGTAACCACGATTACCCTAACTACCGCATTGTCGACATCGTACTATCGTGTTGTCGCCATCGTACTATCGTGTTGTCGCCCTCTGGATTTTAATGTGTAACCACGATGGCAATAACGGTATTCCGTACTTTTATATCGCCTGAAACATATGTCTTGTATCTTCCTGAGTGTAAGATTTTGCTTATTTTCATGTTGCAGGTAAAGGCAAGTACAAACATATGTGCCGTTACTTAAGACCCATTTGATATTCCAATATAATCATGTTACATGACAATTATATTAAATATAAAGTAAAATTAACACCTTATGTACGTTTAATAATCTATATGTAGTAAGTATTTTGTTTTTAAAAAGATTACTTAATTTTAAACATATATAGCCTAATTTAGTATTATAAAATGAGCAATTTCAAGGACGCTTTATTTCAGTAACAAATGGATCTTTTATTTAGATTAAAATTGCGGATACAGAAAATATCTATGCGAATCTTCTTCTAATGTTTATGTACTTCAAATGATGTTATATCGGCCGATATCCATTTAATAGCTTTTAACTATCGCTCGTTGCAGGTATGCAAAACATGGAGTCATTATACTTGTCAAAAAATATCTCGCAGCGAGAGGGACCAATGGCGAAACACAAGGTTGGCATACATTTGCTTGAGATGCCGTACAGACGACGACGGGAACTTCGATTATTTGATGGCTCTGGAGCGCTTACGCTAGGTTTGTTAAAATGATAAAGAAGACCTTCGAATTATTTCGAATTATTTTACATGGGATGACAAACGTCATAATTGCCATATTAAGCCTTTAATAATCACGTTTAAAATGTATGTCTTTTATGCTTCGATGGATAATTATTAAACACCGTTGAACACAATTCAGGGAATACACATACGACGACGATAATGATGATGATGATGATGATGATGATGAAGAAGAAGAAGAAGAAGAAGAAGATGATGATGATGATGATTATAATGATGATGATGATGATGATGATGTTGATGATGATGATGATGATGATGATTACAATTATGATGAAAAGAAGAAGACGGCGAGGATTATGTATGTGTTTGACGCAAAAAAAAGGATCTAGACAATCATGGTTGAGTGTCTTATATCATGGAACTGGAATTGCACAAACACACCTACAAATGTTTATTAAACTATCATTTGTGTAAGCAAAATACTTTATTCTGAATATGAACACCCCGTACACATGATGATGACGATGAACCCTATTAAAAAAATTGTTATGTTGTTTTTTTAAGTCATCTTCCGGTGGAATTCGCAAGTTAACCAAGGCCGTGGAACGAAAAAAGCTCTTCCTGAGATATGACCCCTTAACATAAAATTGCACAGCGACTTCAAAAACTACGAGCAAGATCCAGTAGCAAATACTCTTCTTACACATTTTCATGCTTCTCACATGTCAGCATTACACAGCAGCCCAAATGGAGACTGTTTCTTTAACTCGGTGTCGCTGTTATTAATCGGAGATGAAACGCGCAGCACGGAATTACGATACAGATGTTGCATTGAAATGGTGTTGAAAAAAAAACGAAATTATGATTCTTCCACAATACAAACGACTCACCGTTCTGTGTCCATCATTTGAAGAAGACTGTATTAGGTGTGTACATCAAGGGACCGATGCCACAATGCATATGTTCTTAGCAACTTCAATGTTGTTAAATCTCCCAATAAAGGTCATGTATGCCGCAGTCAATAGTGCAAACACCTACATTTTTAAGACGCTGAATACGCTCATCAGACCTGAATTTGCCGATCCAAAACAAGGAAATCTAACATTGATGTGGACGAGCATGAGTGTGCCTACAAAACCACCAACGGATGTTGAGCCATGGGTAGCTAATCACGTTGTTCCTTTAGTTGACAACGTAAAACAAAGCGAAATATATTCCATGACACATATCCGACGTTTAAAAGAAAGCCAAGACAAGCCTCACTCCTTCCAATCGGAAAATAGATATGATGTTTTGCAACACGAAGTCATCGAGATGCATGACGAAGATACTGACAGAGGCAGCCCACATTTATTGACAATGGACGAACGAAAATAGCTAGTTCAACTCGGAAACGAACATTTAACACACAAAAGACAAAGATCAAGAACAGTCATGTCAATAATGCTCATAGACATATCGAAGAACTGAGCACGACTCAAAACCAAACACATAAGGAAACAAACTATGTGTACGTTACTGCAACGAATATTCGAGATCATGACAATGCAATTACAACTGGTCTTCGCCAATCGGGGAATACAGTCGAAACTGACCTAACGGCCACCTGAATTTACCGGTCACCTGCAGACAACGGTCAGTCTGGAATCCCCCCGACGAAAAACACTCTATATTTCACTTGAATTTAACGGCCACATGACCATAACGGTCAACGGCCACTTTATTCCACTCCGAAATTCATGTTTGACCTGAAATCAACGGTCACGCGTCAGTCGTCTCGAGTCGCGAAAATTAAAACAGCACATTATTTGTCTGTCTACTTTGCGTTTAAAGCGTCTGAAAGCGGTAATTGTCTATGATATTATAAAAGCGGCCCGCTGCGAGTAAACAAATTATAAGGTGTTGAGAAGGTATCTTTTCGGGGGATAATTGTGGGGGTATCTTCAAAAAAACATATGTCAGAGTTTATGACTTGTTGAAAGTAATTATCGCTAAATTAAATGACCGCTATTTCTTTGAATAAGAACGGTACAATTACACCATACTATCGGTTTATGACACCGAATCCGCTTTTTAGACTTTTACGGACGTGAGGTCAACGGAACGTGACAAGCTTTATTTACTGAATGAATGAGATGCATGAGTAAACAATTATACCAGCGTTGATAAAGTCATTGTTTAATTTAACAATGTGAAACATTTAACAATGTGAAATTAAATAAATCTAAAAGATATTATTCTCTATTATTCAATGTACACGCGTAAGTTAATGCTGTTATTATGCTTTGTTAATGCAATGAGCATTTGTTTTACACTGTATGCAAACGTCTGGTGGGGTAACGACGTAGTAATACTACCAACTGACCAGCCTTCTTAAAATTGTGATCCAAATTCAAAGGTCACCTGTGGACAACGGTCACTTTGATCATTTCAATTCACTGACCGCTGAATTCAGGTTTGTCTGTACACAATTGCCATCAGAACCATTTTTAAATGAAGCCGTCGAATACACTCCTGACAGAATTGGAACTGGATCTCTCTCTGAAAGTACAGATCAACTGACAGAAGATAAAATGAGAACAGATGAACATCCTACCAATACTTCAGAAACAGATACGCTGACCGAAGATACAAGCATATCAGATGAACCCCCTACCAATACTTCAGAAATAGATACACTGACCGAAGATACAAGCATATCAGATGAACCTCCTACCAATACGTCAGAAAGAGATACACAGACTGAAGAAAAAAGAATATCAGATGAAGCTCCTAACACAACGTTAGAAACAGAGATACTGACAGAAGATGCAATTAATACAGATGACACTCATGAAACCGATGAGGTGTCAACATTTATAAATGGACCATTAGACAAGTTTTTAGATATAAATGACGTTATACGAATTTTTAGTGGCCCATTTGCTATTCTTGGTGAAATACCGACCGGTAGGAAAGATGGACACTATTTCATCATTAATAACGGGAATAACAACGAAAGACGTCTGGCTGGAAAAATCACAATTTTGGGATGACTGTGGTGCCTGGTCGAAGGGAACTTCTCCTATGTTTTCGTTTTTTTACAATGATGGAAACCTGCAAACAATTCATAAGAAAGGAGGGTTATACTGCGTCGAAAAAATGAAAAACAGAAAGAAAATATATGAAACAATCGAACCTCAACCATCTACAAACCAAATATTGACGATACAACGGTTATACAACACATTGAATGTAAGCGAAGAAGGAACGCAGCAATTTAAAAGACGCTGCACGTGGATAGTCAGCCGCCCTGACAATTTAGCACAACTACCTTTGGACGTTGCTGTTGTAGAATACATAGGTACTTTTCCGGAAAGAAAACGACATGGGTCGGCCAAAAGTTCTTCCGCCCCCTTTTATATTCGAACTAAACATCTATTTTCTCAAGGGATACTATTAAATTTCTTACTATTCTGTTTATGTCTTGCCTATGCGACAATAAGGAATTGCAGTTAAAATGTGTGATGAAAATTAGCGACTCGTTTATCTAAATTAAAAAGTGTTGTTTATATTGATCAAATAATCGTTGTTTTCTTGTTAGTTTTGTGAATTTTATTAGTGTTTTTTTTTCGATAAGACGTTCTAAGATATGCATATATGCCTACCTGTTCAAATATTGTTTTGCCTAATGTCGTTCAATTTCGCTTCTATGTTCTGCGTCATTATTTCCGTAAATGTATTTCAGTGAAATGGTAAAGCTAAATTACGAAATATTAAGCTATTTTATATAATGTTTTATTCTGTTAATGGAATTCATTCAAACTAAAATCGTAAAACATGTAATATTCACATATCATTTAAGGATATTCTTCCTCTTAAGTTACCCTCTACAGCAAACCTACATCTGTTAATTTTTTACAATTTAATATATATAATTTATATGCTTAATATTTTACACGTTTTTCTTATCAAACTAATTAGTTTTATATCTTATTTAAAGTTCTGGTTTGAACATTACCTTGCTTTTGAAATTCATATTGATGTATAACTCTTACATGAATTATTAACATTTTATGACAATATCTCAATATGAACTTTAATGTATCGCCAATTTTCATTTTGTCTCAAAGTCCTTGGACGAAAACACTCTTGTGTCTTTGTTTCATGATACAACAACACAATTTTATTCATAAATCGAATAATTGTATTAACAAAATTACTACCTTCGTTGTATGATGTATTTTGAATTTGTTATGAGAAAAATAATATAGATGTTTTTAATTTACATATTTTACCTAAATCTTAATTTATGAATAATTTCACGTGAAACAAACATGTGTAGTCATTGTTTGAGAATGAACATTTAACACAATTAAAAAAATGTTTAATCAAAACTGTTTAGTAATTTTCGTATGATCAATTCTATTCCCTATTTAGATGCTTTGGTATGGAGATATTTAAGCCACATTCCTTATAAGAATTGTAATCTGCGGTAGTCAGCAAGTTCAAAGTTGCATACGTTAAGGAATAATCATGCAGTTTTATTAAAGTTCAAGCATCGATATGCTCTGTCTAAAAAAAAAAAAAGTATTCATTAATAATTTAACGAAAACACTATATTTTCTAAACAAAGATATTCCTGCTATGACGACATTTTAAAAGTGTTTCCTTTTCACGCATTCAAATGGAAATAAATAGAATTATTGCCTATGTGTTTGTAAATTTATTTAACACATATTCCTTCCAAACATAGTGCATTCTTTTCTTTAACACTTATTTTGTTCTTCAATTTATATATCACGATAAGCATGTTCTGTTAAATGGACAATACAATTGTTTTTTTATTCTATAACACTCGTGTGTTTGTATATTTATATTTTTTAACAAAGAGAAATTTGTGAGTGCGTACCGGTATGTCTACAAACATTGAAAACTACTTCTCCGTACTGAATCGGCATTTTCATGGAATTTTCGTTAATTACCAATGCATTGTTTAAAATAACATTTAAACATTCATTCAACAATCACGGAAGTTGAAATTTCATACAGATTTATGTGAGTTAACCCGAGATTTCTCCCGCATTTTATGACCGTCTTGCGGCTCTTAAGGCCCATATATCAATAATTTGCAGGTTCGCAGCGAACATTACCAGGGTAGCCTGAACAGGTTTATTTATATTGCATAAGGGCTGGCAATGTCTGTTTCACAAAAGCAATAGATTATTTTAAACGCAATGAACGTATATATTAGCATCGGTCTGTAAATATAAAATAAAGATAATAATTTGAGGTTTTCTGTGCCCAAGCTTTATTACTTTGACATTATACAATAGCAAATTATGTTTTAATTCAATGGTAAATTATTGTAACGCTACGTGTAAGTAAATGGGCCAAACATAAAAGCAATGAGCAAGTATACATTATCACGTCTAGATACTGTTATCAGGCGATACATTTGATTGTCCAATTCATTTTATTTGTACCATAAAAACATAACAATTATAAAGTTGGTATTTTCGATTCATTAAATAGTTTCGTAACCTGCACCACGTACTTAGCCGATAAATAACTCTAAACAATCATGTATTTATAATTCATAATTGATGTATAAACCAAAAAAGCTGTTTATATCTGATATATATATATATATATATATATATATATATATATTTATATATGTGTGTGTGTGTGCATGTGTGTGTGTTTAAATTGCTATCTGTCGGCGGGGCTTTTGGGTGTGTTGCTGCCGACCAGCTCGTGCCCTGACGGTAAAGTATTATTGACAGGTGGTAATGGGTTTTTCTATTTTGGTACCAGCTCTCTAATCGCATCTCCAAACAATGTAGATAAATATCATAGATACTTTATTACACATCAAATCATGCTTTTAAACACCGATGCATAAATACTGAGTGCAATGACTAAAACATATAAACATATACACACATACATTACACATTATACATGTCAACAAGTACATATAATACAGGTGCATTGATGTTTCAGGATAGATTACAAAAGCATAATTAACGAATAATAGCTTATAGAATAAACTTATCAGACAAGATCTGAACAATCACATGATACAATCAAAGACAAAACATAATGACAAGCACTTACATGAAACAATGTAGATAAATATCATAGATAATTTATTACTTATCAAATCATGTCTGTATACATCGAGATGTAACATAAATGAAAAACAACAACCCGATTATAATTCTTAAGCGATAATAATTATATACGAATGCACCATACGACAAATCCATCAGATATATAACAAAAATCCACGTCTATACTCATGCGACGTGAACATTAATTTGTTACAAATGAGCTTTTATAACGGTCGTTATATTATCGTTATCTTAACGTGATTAAATTCCATTTAATACTGTTCGAGGCATTATCCAAACAAAAAGCAGGACGATAAGATTAATATATGTATTCATTTTGGAGCAAAATAGTCCAAAATATAACACAGGCCTACGTTCATTAAAAAAAACACTTATTTTTCAAACGCTTTAGATAATTTAATGTGTCAATATATGATTTTTTTTCAGGGCTATTTGTAAAATAAAAAATAAAAAATCTATAGCTTTATACAGTTTATATATAAGATAAACATTCTTTTTGGGAAAATAATAAATTATAAACAATAAAGATATATGCATAGATTTACGCTTATACATCAATTTAACAAGACTTTATTTAAAAACAAAGTACATTCAATAGACATATTATGCGAAATAAAGTATGTGCTTATCGGAAGATATTTACCATAAACTATATAGAATTTATATATTAATCATACAAATACCGGCTTTACTGGTGCAATTTTGGTATTGGTGTTGTGTAGCCTAACAGCGGTGCTCTGGCTTGGCGTTCATATCCGCGGATATGAATTGAGATTTACTGAAATTAAAAATGCCAATAAAAAAACGCTTTTGAATTACTTCGATCGTAACATAACACATAAGCGACGTGTATTTTTGTCCCAGAATGATTTTCATACAAAAAAATAAAGGAAAATCCATTTAATAAGCCGTTATTTGTTCATATCCGTACTTTCCATTCATATCCGCGGATATGAGTCATATACGTATTTTAGTCATACCCTGATTGCTGACTAATCTGTAAAATATTTAATTCGTAGAACCTGCAATGTTCATAAAGGTGCAAGACAAAACGGTCTAGTATTTCAGCGACCCAATTTACATGCGCTCGCTGTGCACACATCGGTCTTTACTGACGAAATAAGCAGTGAGTTTATAAGATCCTTCGGGGCCTTCCATAAAGTATGCCACGCTGTTTTTTACCCCCCTAACCTCCCCCTGTCACAAATTGTCACAAATCTCGAAGTACGTCACACATTCGAACATTAAAAAATAATATTAATACCGAATTAAAATTTAATATAAAACACACTTCACCATTAAAATGTATTACAAATATAATTTCCAATTAAAAGAACTATCACTATATTAAAATGACTAATATTTAAATAATATTAGATGAGTAAATTGTCAACAGTTTTCACATTTATTCATTGAAGAAGTAACTCAATCAAGATTGAATTTAAAAACAAAAAATGCAAAAAAAATACACTTGACGATTATAACACACAACATTTATATGCTGCTTGTTCATTGTCAACCGGTGAGGTCAATTTTAGATAATCTTCCGATAACACAATCTTTTTACACAGGATAAGACGTAGCTTAGCGAAAGTAATGACTATTATATGTAAAAAATAAATTCCGAATGTCTCTCTCAGTGACATTATTATGCAGCTGATAACATAGAAAAAATAATACTTCCGGCTTGAGGAAAGCAAGGCTATACATAAAACAAGGCTTCGCAATATCATACTATCGCTCCTAGGGAGAGGAATCATGAACAACACATGCATGAGAAACTGTATCACACGCATGTCATGCTATATTCACATAAAACTAATTCAATTGTTTCACAAAAAAATGAAAATTGTTTTTAAAGCTATTAAATTCTCCTATTTTTTTTTTAAATTAATAAATATGTTACGTAAAATATGGCCTAACCCCTTCCCCCCCCCCTGCCACACACTGTCACCCTTACTTACACACCCTTCTTTCCCCTGGAGCCTGACGTACTTTATGGACGGCCCCTTCCGCGCCGGAGGCTGCATTATGTGTGTACTGGACCCCAGCGCTACTTCCTAATTGACTTACTTGACTCACGAAAGTTATAAGTTCGTACTGTGGCTCCAATTTCCAGCTATTTAGTTGAAATATTTACAATTTTGGTGTGGTCTTGTATTATGGTGGGGGGGGGGTGGGGATTAAACTTGGTTGGTTGTCACCAAACTGGACAGGTGACGTCACCATCTATTAACCATTCTATACATAGATGGTGACGTCACTACGTTATTGTCACCTCTATACTTAGACGCATCACGCACCTCCATTTGGAGGCATTTATGACTACGACACAAAGAAGTCCGCGGATGGATGAAGAATTTGCTTTATAAATAAACATTCATGTTATGATTTAAAAGTTAAGTATTATTTTGTTCAGTCTTACGGTCTTATGTAAGTATCAATTATAATTTTCGTTAGTTTTCAACAATTTCGCTCTTTATTCATTTTTTTTAAACAGAACTTTCACTTTCGGTTGTATAACAACATGTATCCTTTATTGACGAAAGTTTGCAATGAAATAGCGTTTTCAAAACCGCTTAAAAAGTTTCAGAAGGTGTGTCTGAAGCATGTTTTGAATAGACACAATGTCATAGCTATATTGCCGACTAGTATGGGAACAATTTGATATTTCAAGTGGCTCCATTTGCATTGCAAGAGAAGTTCAAATTGACTTGTTCAGTTTGTTAAATTTTGACACCCTTATTATATTATTTTTTTATAAGTGCCTGATAGATTTCTTTCTTTAAATAATTGAAATCATTGAAAAATTTAGTAAAAGCACAGCATTGATGTTCTATAATGGTCATTTTTAGTGGAATAGCATGTTACAATAAAACAATTATAACTATTGTATTAATGAATTTAGATTAGGTGTCATTTTTAAATGGGGTAGTAATTCATTATATGAGATTAGCTGAAAAATAAATAACACTTTAATGACTTACCATAGTGAAATAAAGTAGCATAGAATATGTTGCAGGTCATAAAATGTAAAACTCAAGTTCAAACTCAGAAGAAGCTTTACAAATATTTTACACTGACAACACTGTTGATTTTCCAAAAAAAATCCTTCCTATCTTCCTGCCCTAGTTTTTTGGGGAAAATTTAAATATTATTAATATCATTGAGTTAAATTATTAAAATATCAATATGTTTTGATTACATTAGCTAATTATAGTATTATATTATTAATAATGAAATACTTTGCAAGGAAAGTCCAATTCTGTTTTAATTAGTCTTAATTAGCTACTAGTAAAATTGAAAATATCAGTGACATCCAATAATTGGATTATATGCGTGTGAATGCATATGTTTTTTTGACAGTTACATAGTACCCTATTTAATTGTTTAACAACAAATAACTATAGTTCCACAACCCAGCCCAAGTTTACACAAACTGAATTAATTCATCAATTGATCCTATTTAATTATATTAAAAACAACATGTGTAAGATTTTGAGAATATCCCATGTATTCCTCTAGTATTCCTTTAGTACACCCAGGGTTGGCACCAATCGACCGCCCCCGGTTTTAACCGGCGGTTTTTACCTGTCAATACTCCCAAATTTGTCATTACTGGTCAATACTGGTCGATTGAACTTTACCCCCAATTTTGATTAATATTCCATGCTTAATTAACAATATTGATAATATAAATTAAACAGAAATGTTGCCAATAATGTCTTAAGCTATTAATACCCACTATTTTATACCTGTTCATGCAAATAAGTCAAAGTTGGTCAACTGGATTTTTCTGGTTGATTGATTTTTTTTTCAATTCTAATGAATCATGAATGCTCAGAAAATTCTGTGCTTGATTCAACACGAACCTGTCAATTACTGTGTATTAGTTGTTCCTCATGCCCCACTGTCCCTAATCTTCTCACAGTCTTCTCACCTATACAGGTTAGGGCATCCAAAACTGATAATAGGGTCTTAAATGGCACCTTCTTGACACAACCCTTACTTGTCATGTATTCTTGCCTGGATTTCTTTAAGTACTTTTTAAACAAAATAGTGAAAAAATATTTTATTTTCCATTGATATAAAAATTAAAAAAAAACATAATTAGAAATAATTATTAAAAGAAAGTAGAGTAGACCCACGATTGGTAAACATTATTTGTTGGCAAAATCAAGAACTTTGATTGCTTATTCATTTGAAGACCAATTGAACTTAAAAATATGAAAACCCTCTTAATACAGAAAGGAGACAAGTTAGAAGTAACTATTAAATTAATAGCAAGTTATCTCCTTTTGTGTGAGTGAAATGAAATAGCCTAAGGGCAGATTTGCTTCATTGTCACTTTCAGAGACATAACACTGCATGCATATTATTACCAATTAAGGCTTAGGGGCCAGATTTATGACCCTAGAAACCACACTAGTTCTGTTTGTCATTCTGCCTATCAAATAGATATATCAATAGATCAGTGAAATGATTTATTATTGTTGTTTTTAGGGAAGCCTCAAACAAATTTTACCAATTAAATAGATCTAATTAGAATTGTTTTTATAAGTACCTGAATTTTTTCTTTCATTTATTGAGATCCTTGAAAAATTGAGTAAAAACACAGCTTTGATGGTCATTTAAAGTGGAATAGTTGTGATTTTTAATGAAGAATAATAACTATATCCAAGTTTTAAGTGAAACACAAATTATTTTTAATAAATAAATATCATATTGGGATATTTATTTTGAGACAAGTAAATAAAATTGTTATGTAACATTTCAATTATAATGTCCCAATACAGCTAGTATGAACATTTTACATTGATTTGTAGTACTCAGGTGTTACCTCTCAAAAATATTCTTTAAAAATTAAAGGAAACTCAACGATGAAAATATTTTCAAAAAGCAGGCAAATTATAGGAAAGTTATGTTTTCACTAATATTAAGTAACAACACACACCTACCATTGAACAATATATCAGGCACTTATGGTGCAATATACAAGCATTAATAGGATTAGCAAGTGTATATAACAAGATAACAGCTATTGTATAAACGGGTACTTATGGTGCAATATACAGGCCCATTAATCAGCATTGATGAGTTTAGGTGACATCTTTGAAGGGGGATAGTCATTCATAAGATGAGAGTAGCACATTATCATACAAAAACATTTTTATATAGTTTATCACTGTTTTAATTATTATTAATAAATTGCTTTGAATTTACCTTATTTTAATTCATAAAGTTATTAATTTTTCCTTAAATTCCACAAATTCATTTAATAAAAACGGGTAATTGTGTTTTGTGTTTTTTATATCAATAAGTTTTTATTACATTTGCTAATAAATTATATTATTAATAATGAAATAATGTGCAAGGAAAGTTCAATTCTGTTAAAATTAGTCTAAATGAGTTATTAGTAAAAAATAAAATATCAGTGACGTCCAATAATTTGATAATAAACATATGAATGCATGAAAAAAATGTTGACAGTTACAAAGTAAATATTTATTTATCATATTTAACTGTTACAAGGAAAACAGTTTCGAAATTATTTTAAATTGGATTTTACCATTTTTCAATTCACCAATTGACCATATGCAATTGGATAAAAAACAACAAACACTACATTTGCACAAACCTGCCCAGGTTCACTCAAACTGAAATAAGGTGTTAATTGTGTATTCAAAACGGGTCTTGATTACACATTATTCTTGGTTGCATTTGTGTTGAGCAACATGTATAAGATACTCAGTAAGATTTTGAGGATATTCCATGTATTCCACTAGTACACCTACATGCACTTACTAATGATTTACATGCAATCATTACACAGTTAAACCCTCCAAAAAACAATTCTAAAACCAAAAAACCATACAAGCTGCTTCATAGATATTAAAAGTTAATTAAAGACTTCATAAACAAAATAATAATTTTGATAATAAACAAAGATTATACTTCAACCGAACAATTATAAATGTATTGGGGGGGGGGGGGAAACATCTGCACTAAAACTAAAATGGGGGGGGAAATGTCTGGGGAGGAAACGTCTTTGGGGGGAAACGTCTTGGGGAGGAAACGTCTTGGGGGGGGGGGGGAAATGACAGGAAACCATTCCCAAAATGGTTAAAAAAAACACTGGCATATAAATTAAATGGAAAACATACAATTTTATGTCAAGAAAAATAAAGCTGTAAAAATCTCACCTGCTTGTCTTTGATGTTGCTATTAGGGCTGTCACGATACGCCGTGAGCGTACCGCGGTATATCGTGGTACAGCAACACTGTATCGCGGTACGTACCGCGATATTTTACAGACTATGTATCTGTAAAGAAAACAGTTTACAAACTTTATTAAACACAATAATCAGAAAACAGGGGTATCATAGTATGACTTGAAACTGTAAAAGAAACTGTAATAAACTTGATAGAAGTAGTCATTGTTATTGTTATTGTTATTCGCGTCTTTTTCTAAAATGTCCGCCATGTTGTTTACAATAGCTGTGACTACAACCTGTGTAAATCGAACGCTTCAAGGGCATGTTTAAAATGCGGAGTCAGCAGGCCCAGTATTGAAAATCCGTAGCGTTCTGATTCTTCCTCGACTTATTCATAATCTTAAGATAACATGATTTGGAAGTGCCATGCTTTGAACGATCGATATTCTAAAGAAAGAAAATAAGAAATAGAGTAAACATCTTTTGGATAATTATGAACTTATTTGCAAAGGAAATCTAACCCAAATTCAAAAAAAGGTACGGACCCATACATTGCCGTATTTTAAACGTGAAAGTTAAACATCTACCAGTGGAAGCGCTTGCTTGACCTGGATATTAACGGATTATTTATTTAGCCCTTTTGAATCGCTTCTACAGTTTTCAAAACGATATCTATATCAAAATAATTATGTAATGTATTTATATATGTGCTAATATAATAATATTTAAAAAAAACCGGTGCGGCAACGCCGTACCGCGGTGCGATTTTTTTCACGACATGCACCGCGATATACCGGTATACCGGTGAATCGTGACAGCCCTAGTTGCTATTAGCACATTCAGCATTTTCAGTATCTACTAAATAAATATATGAAAGTGCCAAATGTCCAAGATACCATGACGTCTTCCGCAAAATGTTAGATCCTTCGAACTCCATTTTATTTTATCCCTGACTAATCCTCTCACACATTAGGCCTACATGTAAGATTTCTTGTAATGTTCACAGCGTTTATTTTAAATCGTTTACGTTCTCAAATTTCAGCAGGTATTTAATTATAAATATTTATTTATGATTTAGATTTATTTACTATTTGGAAGATACAGTCTTGCAACATGTTTAGTTAGTCTAAGTTACGAGTTTAGTGATTCTTACAAACGACTGACATGAAAAGTGGCTCCTTTTGAAGCACAAACTGCATTCAACTATATATTACAGCTGGCCCGGTTTGATGGGGCCTGTTTTTGATAATAATTAATTACCATTTTTCACTTCCGTGTTTATTATGTTTACCAACGCCATGATGGAAAAAAGTCCGTTTCCCACAATGCTTAGCGCGCATTCACACAGGTCAGTAAAGACCGGTGTGACACAATGTCTATTAACAGTATGACATTCGCGAGGAGATTGACTGGTTCCGGGCACAATTGTGATAAATCTATACACCATTACACACCAGGTCGATTCAAATATTAAAATTACTTGTTTACAGATTGTTGTAATGACAGTTTTTATCGCAAATTCAACCAATTAAAGAACACCCACATCAGGAAGCGAAACAACATTTATCACTAAGACTAATACAGTAAATACAATTCCGTTAATGAATAATCACAATTTAAAATTGATAAAATTATGCAGCGTTACACATGCGACAAGATCAAATAATTTGAAATGTTTCTGTGGTGTTCTTAAGTTCTTCATGTTTCGTAGCAAAACGTGAATCAGTTATTTAATTATCAAATGCAAATAACAGTACATCATGCCTTATAGCCAAGCGGTGGAGGCGATGCCATTTTAATATAAAGGGTTTGAGTCCAAAACAGAACGATATTGTAATGGAGTTCTTCACTTCCGAAATCTACAAATAAAGGCTTTAACAGACACAATTAAAACATGCCCCAATTTGTGTACAATACGGAATCCGGATAGTGCCATCTATAATCTCGCCCTTCTTTCATTAAGGGCGACACACGACACACGAAGCGATACTCGATATTTTGCGCGACAGTCGCGGCGACGCACGATATTTTGCGCGACAGTCGCGTCGACGCACGATATATTGAACACGATATATCGCCTTTTGGGCTACCAACACAAGGGCGATATTTCGTGTTAAATATATCGTGCGCTACCACTACGCCACGCTTTTTAACAGTAATCTGCGAATTTTGTCAGTACTAGACGCGTTTTACAAGTTATTGACGAAAAAATTGGGAAATTAATTATTGTCTTTGTACCATATAGCATAACACATAGGTTTTGCATAAAGAAACAAGCACGCTGACAAACTTACTTGCAAAGTAGCCAGGATTGTGTCTTCCATTGTCCACCTCATCCGCCTGTAGACACTTTAGACATTATCACACACGTATACTCCATCAAATATATAGAGAGCTACGCCGTTATCACAAAGATGTTGGTAAAGACAATATTCAGGCTTTCAATGGTCCAACGACTTGAAACGGAAGCCGCAATGTCGCACAAACTCGTTTAAAAACATTACAGTTGGATTCAGGAGCGTGTGAACATCAAAAGGAAATCTGTCATACAATGAATATGGGCTTTAGTGCGCATGTGGTACTGATGTAGAGTTTTATGTATGCCGATATTGCTGATGTTATGGGTAAGGGGTGTGTTTCGGAGCTTATGCGGTCATTCCGGTCACTTATTTTGGAGTGGTCTTGTGCTGTGTGTGTGGGGGGGGGGATACCCGCAGGAAACCCCACCTTTCCGGTATAGTGACCACTAACAAGGTCACATATGCCGGGTACTTGGATTGAACCCGGATCGCTTAGGTGAGAATCGCATGTGCTAATAGGACAGTCGTAATGTAAACTTAAGTCAATGAGTATACTAACGGTTAATACATTGGAGACGCGCTTTTGGGAAAATGAATGTGCGTATTGTCCAAAAACTATCTATACATTTCTTGTTTATTCTTGTATACTTTCTTGTTTTAATTGCTCTAAAGCGATCGAAAATTTATTATTAAACAATTTTTTTACAACAGAACTTGCACTTTAAATATTTGTCGATCGAACCAGGGCACTCTGCAAGCAGAGGCTTGTGCTCTTCCACTTCGCCACGCTAGCTCTAACAGTAATCTTCGAGTTGCAAACGTTCCGTTACTACTGCAACACCAATTTTCCACATTTTTACCAAGAAATAAGAAATAAAATAGTTTTTTTTTCTCGCCAAAAAGCAAAAATCATAGGATTTGGATATCGAAAACAGTCCGGTGACAAACTCAGAGAGAGTTTCAGAGTTTTAAGGTTTATTGTCTAGTCCATTACATGTACAATATAATAATACATAAAATAACACAATTTACAAACATGCATGGCCAATCTTATAGATTTGTAAAAGACATTTAAGTGTGTAATATTACACTTAAAACTATTGCTTTTTTTACAAATACATGTTTCATAGACATACATCATAAAAACCATATTGTCCCTGTTAACCTTATGTTAAACACCTGTAATAAAATATTGAAGTTGATAAAACACTGGTGTTTGTAAAACTGGGTACAAATGCGCATAGTGAAAAATGATGTTAAAGAGCGACTACCTGAGTGAACTGGTTAAAAGTGGCTTTCTGTATTTTAATAAAACAGCTAATTAAGATGGTAGAATAATAAGAAACATTTATGTAATAAACCACTAATTACATTAAAACCTAAAAAACTATAATTGAGCGTTAAAGAGAATTTATCATATTTAATCCTATATAATAGATTTTATACACAAAGACGCTCAATATACCATCAACTTATGACTAGAATTTCTTACTATACACAAGTACATTATATAACAAAGATAATAAATATACATGTACTATCGCGGCTATTTACATAAAATAATCAACACTACTACTTATTTACACATGTAGAACTGTCTTCTTTGTAAAATTCAAAAGCAGGTTTTGGCTAAAATTCTTGTTAATCCTTCATTGATAAAAAGGGATTTCAGCTTATCGCTATTCGACATGTTCATAAAATTTGGAGTAGAAACAACAGCTTTTTCCACAAGATTATATCTGATATCATTATACATGCTTCATTCTAATAATACATGACATTCATTTTCAATTGTATTATCTCTACAAAATGGGCAGAAGCGTCTGTCAGCCGGCAGTCCTTCATACCTGCCTGTCTCGAGGCGAATCGGAGCAACACCGCATCTAAATTTACACAGGGCCGATCTATGACTCTAAGGGATTATTAACTTGCAATATTTCTCAACATCAAAGTTCTGCTAAAATGTACAGTAGCTTCTAAGCTTATTTCCACCTCCACCTTATACACCATTACTAGAGTTAATTCTCTGTAGCCAATCTACTTTATATTCATTTAACATAAACTGTTCAATGTCCTCAACAAGAACAACTTTGGATATAGGTCTAGAAACATCATAATGATGTCTAAGATTGCAATGAGATAGATGCTTTCGCACAAAGAAAAAAACATTTTTACATCTTTCTGATTTGGTGATAGCCCAGAGTGCTATGCGCTTGTTTAATCTAGAGGAATTGATAGTGGAAAGATGGGCCCAGTAATTTGCCACCACTTTCCATCGGCGGATAGGGACTGGAGTCCAACCCATTTCCCCAGAAACACCAAGATTTGGAGTGTATTTACCCACTCCTAGATAAAACCGCATTGCCCTGTTCTGGACAGCTGTTACACATGAAACTCGCGTGTAAAGCGTTCGGCTTCAACTTTACCTTCATAATACACAGCTCTCAAAGGGAGGAAATATGTTAGTATTTTTTTACCACAATTTTAATTATAATTTGCATAATTAATGGAACAAACGCGCATGCCCAGTGTGGAAGCCGCATTCAGATTTGTCTCCAATACAGGGCACCCCATGGGGATTCCAAATTGTGTGTTTTTCAGTGTGTTGTGTGCCTTTGAAAACAGAGTGGATTGTAACCTTCTACAGGTTATCGATGTACTTCCGCCTTTTAGGAAGATGTGTTCCTAAACATTTTATTAAGAGATGTTGTTCGAATTGCGGCCTATTAGTGTAAGCATCCTTAGTTTGTGTGATGTTTTAGTAACTTTGATATCAGTTTATTATCAGTTTTAACACAAATGTGTTGATTATCTACATATCTGTATTTCTAATTTCTATAGGAGGTTTTGGGGATTCCGATAATGACGTCACGTTTGCGCATGCTCAAATTTTGGCCGTCAAAACTGCGGCCATTCTGCTATTGTTTGCATTGATAAAGCGCATCGTGATAAGGTTACAAACATATACGCGACCCTTTTGAAGAACAAAAAATACTCAGAAATTGAAATTCTTTCAGATTGAATTGAATCCAATGAACGAACACAAATAAGGACGAAAACAAACAACAAATTGATTGATTTTATGCAATCAACATACAGAAACTGATTTGAACCTATTTGTCTGTAAAAACTTACCTTGTTACAGATTAACTAAATCCTCTTGATAAATGTTAATGGTTTTTATTTAATTGTTCACACCAATTTTGACACTCTTTGTTTCAGCATTTTAACCCAGTGTTTAATTGCCCCTTTCTTTATCACAAACCAATTATCTCGATATGATCGGATAGATTTCCAGTCGTTACACCCCCTGGACGTTACACCCCTAGTCATTACACCCTCTAAGCCTGGACATTACACCCACCAAGATGTAAACATAATTGATTAGGTTACTAAGGTGTGATCACACCTACCATGGGGCACACTTCACTTGATTAATGATGTTTCTGCTTTAATGTGTGTCCAATTTTTTGGTGTCATCATTTATGAAACACAGTTTGTAAAACTAACAGTTACACTGGGCCACTTAGATAAACATTGGACCTATTAATAATTAAGAAACTATTTGTTACATATTAACCAACTACATCACGTGGAAAGTTTGGAATCCTAATAATACTTTCTTATTTTTACATAAATGAAATTCAATTTAATGGTCTTATGGACAATACTGGGTACAACTTGGTATCTGTGTTTTATCTGTTTATATAACTTATATAATTATTAGTCTCTATAAAAACATATCCATTAATTATTAATAATTAGAAACTATTTGTTACATATTAACCAACTACATCATGTGGAAAGTTTGGAATCCTAATAATACTTTCTTATTTTTACATAAATGAAATTCAATTTTATGGTCTTATGATTTACATTTTATTAACAAAAATATTATTTTCCAAAAATATGATATGATATGTAACAGAATGGTATTTATGCAGGAAAAGGGAAATGGGTAGAGACATGAGGGATTATACATGTTATATATATTTTTGTTATCATTCAAATAATAAGTTGATGTTATGTTGCATTAAGACTCATGCCCCAATTTAGTGTTTTAAATCATTGACACAGTTTTGTGTCATCATTTATGAAACACAGTTTGTAAAACTAACAGTAACACTGGGCCACTTAGATAAACATTGGACCTATTTGGGCCACATTAGGGCCAGACAAAGACCCTCTAACTGTTTATTAGGGGCCATAACAGATACACAGACTAGTGCCAATTAGGGCCCTCCCATAAACTGTGAAAACATGCTTTGAATGCTACAGAAAATGACAGATTCCTGTTAATTGTGTTTCAATATAAAACAGTATTTCTTCAATGATCCCTCATTATCAATTCTGACTTTAAAGTTTAATGATATTGTAATTAATGAACTTTGAAGTCTGCAGTAAAATTTTATATATCATACAGTGACAATATGTTACTTCTATTTCAATATCAAACAAACTCACTGATAACAACAGATATAGGATATTTCTACTTTATTAATACTTGCTTAAAAATTAATAATGGGATTTCTTGGCAATATTATTTTAGTTTTTTTTTAATCAATCATAATTTGTATTTTATTTTCAAAGTTATTTCTGTCTGTAAAAAAGTATTTATGATTTAGATGCATATTATAACATTATGGTGAAATAAAAATAAATGTATATGAATTAAGATTGTGTTTTGTTTATTCTAAATAATTATTGTATTTATCATTATTTTATTTTGTTTTCAAAGTTTTTTCTGTCGTTATTATTTATGATTTAGATGCATATTATTACATTATGGTGAAATAAAAATAAATGTATATGAATTAAGATTGTGTTTTGTTTATTCTAAATATTTATTTTATTTATCTTTATTTTTATTTCTTCAAGTTTTTTCTGTCTGTATATTCTTGAAAAAAGTATTTATTATTTAGATGCATATTGTTACAGTGATTTTGGTGAAATAAAAATTAATGTTTTAAATGATGGCTGCTCAATTTAATAATTTGAGCGACCATTAATCTCATCAGTGTCATCTTACATGACAAATCCAATTAGTGGTTCATAAGTTGATTACACCTTTCTAATCTAATCAATATCTTGGTGGGTGTAATGTCCAGGCTAAGAGGGTGTAATGACCAGGGGTGTAACGTCCAGGGGGTGTAATGACTGGACACCATCGGATACTGTCCAGACAATTACTAAGAAAACAGGGACCTATGCTTGTATGACTCTGTATGGGGTCTCTGCATAAACCACATGTGTCTGGTCATTAAACACAATTTATGATACCTCCATGTCATCTCTCGACATAGTAAGTAAAAAACTTAACAGTTGCTTTAATAAAATATTTGAACATATTTAAAAATAGACATTTGTAAGATATGGATTAACAGCTAGGAACTATTAAGTATATATATTAGCCAGTTTAAACATAATAATGAAGTGTTTAATAACTATACATTTAAAATATTGTACACATTTACTGCTACACAATTAACGTATTTAACGGGTACCTGCAAATGTAAACTCTGCTATAATGTGTAAATATCCTGCGTTACTGCAGTGTTCGAAACATCATCATGAAAACGAGCAATCGCGTTTGGTCATTATAGGGATATAAAATACTCGCGTTAAATAAATTAAATGTGTAGATTAATGGTATCATAAAATGCTAGATTTGTATCGCTCATTATCACTACAGACGAGTTTTCAATATACGTGTACATGCAAAGACAGTTCAATTTGCAAAATATGCAGGTGTTTTTTCAATTCGAATGCTTAAATTTATTAATATTTTCATTCAATGTTAACAAAACGAAAATTCATTCAATGTAAAAGAAAATTAAAAATGTATTTCAAGATTGAAAAGTATTGAGCTATTTTAGGGCTTTGTTTTATAACTGATTCAATGCACCCCTTACAATAAATTTCAATCGTTGATGAAAAATAACACTATCGCATTCACACCACTTATAATAATATTCAAATTATTATGTTTTATTATTTTTGAAAAATATCATTTATTAAATTCTTATTTTAAAAAAGAATACGAGTATTTATAGTTTTGTTTAGTGAAATTATAAGTATTTAGTCTTCCGACGACCTTTACTCTGATACAATGTAATTGGCCGCGATCAAGAAGTTGACGGCCAATCTATTTTTAGTAACGGAAAACCCCTCTTGTGACGTCACACAAAAACCTCCTATCCGAATTAGCATCTGTCCGAAACGCTTTAAAACTAAACCAGAGTAATGGAGCCGTTTAGGTTCTTCGAAGAACAGAACCCACGAACAGGAGAGCCTTGGAAAAGAGACCATCATAGATATCATGATGGAAGCCCCACAAGACTGCACCTTTGCCTTCACGGATGGATCCTGCTTGACTAACCCAGGCCCGACCGGTGCAGGAGCAGTCCTGTATCCCCCAGGAGGTGACACACTCAGGCTGAAAAGAGCGGTCACAAAACATGGTACAATCCTGTTAGCTGAGCTGGTCGCGGTACTAATGGTTCTGGAGGAAATTCTACAACATCCCCACCCAACACCTGGTTACGCAATCCAAATCTTCAGTGACAGCCAGACAGTGGTAGGCATCTTAACCATGGGCTGGAAAAACAACGGCCATAAGAGCGTGATTGAAGAAATCAAGAAGGCACTTAGGACACTATCTGTGACCACATCAGTGCATGTCCTATGGACACCCGGCCACGCAGGTCTGCAGGGCAGACGGGGTATTCAATCCTTAATGCACATCGCAACAGGGTTGGCATCAATGTCTCACCACTATGCGAGTGTGGAGCCTTAGAGAGTACAGAGCATTACCTCCTGGAATGCTTCGTCCACGAAACACACCGGGGCGAACTCTTGAAAGCACTACACAAACTATGTGGAGTCACGGCCCTTGATATCAAGACACTACTCAACACAGACGATCACCCATACATACCAGGCTGGAGAGAGACTATTACATCTGAACTGTCCAAGTATATCAAAGCCACAGGCAGATTTATGACAAAGCAGCCTGTCAGCGATAAACCCCGATCCGACATCCACAACTAAATTTATATAAATACATGAGAGAAAATTACCTGTGTACAATATTTACCAAGAGACTAATATATACCATGAGACACTTGTGACGAAGAGTCTGTGAATCGAGGATCTTTAAGTGAAATATTGTTATCGCTGTTGAACAGCAAATGTGATATATTTTTAGCAAATTTTACATTATAGGTTCATGTTTAGAGGTAGCAGTATATGTTTCTTTTTAAGATATCCTGTACAATTCATAGAAACATTGTATTATAAGCATTGTCATGTTTATTTAAATGTCGTGTACATGGTGTAAGGTAAATTTAAAGAGACATACCCTTAACGCTTAATTTGTCAAGTATATCTGAATTAAGTATCTACAAATTGTATTCTTTGTGTACTTGCAGTTTCTATTTAAGGCGTAACAAAAAAAGTTGTTTGTTTCCGGTGGCCCGACCCTACCTAATTTTTTGACGCCGGTCCTAATCTTTTTTGAGCCCAAAATTCGAAAAAAATCGGACCGCGTATTTTTCGGCGCGCTCAATAAGCGTTCAACGTTATCGGCGCCGTACATTAAACTTTCAACATAAACAAGATGGCGGCGCCCAGCGCTAGCACGTCGAATGCAGCATGGTCAGTTCTTGCGATAACATTTTTTAAATGCAAACATCTGGAGGAGCAAAAACTAATAAAAAATGTTTCTCACTCAAAGCAGATGGACGATTTATTCCAGGAACATCACTCTCGAGACAAAACTGTCACTTACACAGTGAAGTGTAAGACGGACATGTCAAAATCGGCTGAAAGTTTTGAGATCGAAGGTAGGCCTACATTAAAGCAGTTGCAAACGTGTCAATTTTACAGTATCTTTATTATTAAATATATTTTAAACAGGTATATATCATTTTAGAATCGGTATGTGTTTATTTATATGGTGCAGTAGTTTCGTATTACCCCACCCACTTATTTATAAATTATTAAAACTTTGTATGACTTGGGATAAAGTTGGGTGAAGGGATGGGGGGTTGAACTATGCTGGCATGGTCCGATGGGGAACCCCTGCTCGATTTTTTCAGAGGGCTGGACTTTGTTGTTTTTTTAGAGGATTTTTTTTCTTCAGGTATATAATTTTGATTTGTTTGTGAATAGCCCGTCTAAATAATTGTTTAGCCTCTCTTTATATCAAAAAGGCAATGCCTTGTTTCAGGTGGAATGTCCGTTGGAACACTAAGTGACCGTTTCCAAATTAAATGTCTGGAGTTCACCTGTATGAGTAGGATGAATGCGGACGATGAGAAAGATGTACAGGAAGTTTTAAAGGAAACAAACAAAAAGGCTGTGGATGCGTTTAAGTTGCTTATGGCAGGGGGAAGACGATTGTTTACGAAAAGAAAAACTTCAAGGTATTTAAATTTCATCTTAACAGTGTCAGTGAGGGTCTTTTCAATATATTATAACAGGCTTAGGAATTGGTTCCCGGATTCCCTTGTATCTTCATCCGTCTCTTCAACTTGTCTGCAACTGTCAAATACTTGTACACAGTGTAAAATATAGATATGTAGAGTTGTGTTTGGTGGTTTCGTACAAATACTTTCAGGAGGGTGCGCCTATCTGAGAGGTGGGTATTAGAAAATACCTTCTGATTTTTTACAGTTCTGGTGTTAAAGATGGATTGTCAAGGAAGGACGAGCTGTTCAATGATTTGGTTGGTGACTTTGAAAAACAGGGGCTAGACTGGCCAAGTAGTCAAGTATCCATGGAAGGAGCTTACTTTATTCAGAAATTTTATAATATCCGATATAATGTTTAAAAACTTATTTTGCTGAATATTTTGTCAGGCACTTTGACTGAATTTTCTAATAATTTTAATCTTCTATGTCCGTACATTTTCAGACATTGTCATGTCCATTCAATAATATTAAAGAACTCTTAAAAATGCCAGGGAGCATTGCGAGACCAATGCACACAATCTAGCCGTGTACTGTTTTAGGAGCTTCTATATAAAATATTTCAAGCGGGGAAATACTTTTTAATTCTCACAAATCATATATTGAATGAAAATGTGGCAGTCTGACATTGTCTTTTAATTTCAAAAATTAAAGGCTATTAAAAAGGCACTGTGGTCAAATTGAAGATATAATATTTAAGAATAATATAAGATATAATATTTAAGAATAATATATTTTTATCTTGTTGCAATTTTAGAGCCATGATTTAATTTGTAAGTATTTAACTGTCGAACTAAAAATGTCTCTAACACTATTCTGTATCTTGAATGTCCTGAGGTGTCGCATTTTATATGTAGTTTGCAGATTTCAGAATTAAACTATCATAGATCTAACTCGATACTTGAAAAATATTTTTTTTTCAAATTAAAATATATTTTAAAAAGTGTGTGCTTTTATAATAATATAATATAAAAATGTAAATGTAATGTTCTGTACAAGACCATACAGCATTTTATTGGACTACATATAAAATGCATACTATTGGTGTGTGGATTATCCTTGCTTTCCTGGTTTCCTGGTTTTATATCATACCTCACCGTGTTCTCTCACAAGATATGAATGTTTATTTGGCATAGTAAAAAATAGATGTACCCTTGGTCAAGGAGTTAAGTGTCAAGACCAACCTAAGTTTGACCTTGACTTTTTGATCAATGGGGACATAAAAATATCACAAACACATCACTAACATGTAATTATGCTCCTCACTTTATAATATCTGACATTTGCTTTGTGTGTATCTCTATTTTTGTACATCTGTACAGACTGTAGAGTAGTATTACTATTGAAGTATGCATAACATTTTGTGGTTTGGGTGTACAGCTACTCGTTAACTTTAATGCTTTTAGATATAGAGAAATTAACTTTAACCTGCTAAATATTTAGCTTTTTTTTAATGATATCATTTTGTAAGGATGAGCAGTCAACAGTTGTGTTGTACATGTAGTTTTAATAATACTAGCAGTTTTAAGATATTAAGATATTAATATATTCTGTTAAATCAGTTTGGAAGTTTTTTATAATCTTTTAATGCATGCGGTATAAATATTAAATAGAACTTATTTGTTAAATCTTTTATATAAATATTAAAAAGTAAAATCTGACCGTTCTATTAAAATAAATGTAAGTCTTTTTAATATATAGGACAAAAAACAGACAAGTTGTCAAGTTGTTAAAATAGTTTCTTTCAAAAACAGATCCTATGCAATGCTCTGTGGTACCTTACAAGTCATCATGAAGTGATAAATGATACAGCCCATCGCCAACAGGATGTAAAACCCATTCCTGAGGTTTTTAGCAGTTATTCAGGTATTTTTTATACTGAATTTTGTTCCAGTCTTTTATATATATATATAAAATGCTGGCTCATGTCCAGTTTGAAATAAATAAATATTGTGACTTTATAGCTACATGACAATTATACGCAAAATAATTCTTTTAATATAATATATAAAATATTTAATGTCCAGGTAAGTTCTGAATGGTTTTAACCCTTGAATGGTCTTTGGTCTAGGGTTTACCCCGACTGGCCTGACATTAATTGTTCCTTACCGGTTTCACCGGAGGGGCTTATGATTTTCGCTCTGTGTGTCCGTCGGTCCGTCTGTCCGTCGGTCCGTCAGTTTGTCACACTTTTCTGATCCTTGCAATAACTTTAAGTTTTTAATATTTGTTCATGAAACTTGAAACATGGATAGATGACAATATGGACATTATGCACGTCATTTCATTTTGTTCCTACGTCAAAAATTTTGGATGCTATGGCAACAAAACCAAAAAAATAAAAAAAATTGACAATGGTGGTATTTCTGACAATGGTGGAGCCGGTAGGGGACCATATTGCTTGACAATAGCCTTGTTACTTCTTCTCTGTATTAATCCAAGGTATAACAGTTGTGTTTGATAGCTATATTAAATAAATATATTAAAGTATGAAACAAATTTGATTGTAAGGTAATCCTTTGATGCCATTTTGCAGGTTACAATGATGTGAAAAGGAAGAAAATGAAGAGTCAACAGATGTCACAGTCAGATCTCGCCAGTCATAGTCAGGCCTTGTACAGCCTTTTGATGAAACCAGTTGTTAAAAGCACACCTGCATGGAACGAAGCTTTCATAAACATCCAGATGTTAGCCAATTGTATGGACTCGTACAAGACTTACTTACATGTACAACTGGAGACTCAAACAGAAAACCAGAAGCAACTTCATCCATGTAAACCTGTATCAGAGAATGCTACTGTTGAGCATAGGAAGAAAGTAGATTTTATTGCACAAAGATATTCGAGAATTGATCAAGTTATGAGAGATGCAGATGAAATGTCACCAGTATTTTTTGATGAAACTTTTCATCTTAAAGATCAGTTTGAAGATTCCAAACAAAGATCAAGATTTTTTGAAAACTTGTTTTTGACTGTGCCTGTGTTTATTATAAGATATTGTTCAGGTGGGACAACTTCTTGCTTGATCAAATATGCTGATAACAAACCACCAGAGGCGAAGATACTTATAGATGGAGCCCGTTTGTTAAACAAAATACAGAGCAGACTTAATGAAGTACACACTAGGGCGCAAAAGAAAGCATTTAAAGAGAAGATTGATTTAATTACGACAATGACTCCCGCAGTGAGAAGCTTCATTTACAGTCATTTAACAACTGATGGATCGGCGTCCTGTAATCCTGAAATGCAGGAAAGATTAAGGTTGATTTCCCTTGGAAACACAGAAATAGTAGATGATTTGAGGCATCTGAATACAGGTAGACCAAAGGCTTTTGAACCATTCTTTGACAAGCTTGAAGAAGTTATTGAAGAAGTCACAGCTGCTGATGACAGGAGGCATAACACAGCACATCTTAGTCAGTGGTTTTCTGTGGAAGAACTCATCGAATGTACTAAAGCACGGTTATCAGAAGACACACCCGTACCATCTGGAAGCTTAGTAAGGCTACAGTTTGCCCCAAAAAAAACCTTCACTCACAGGGCACTCTGTTTTACTGGAAGATTCGATGTGCAGTATAAAGTTCAGCGAAGGCAGCTTCGTGTAAGCCATCAAGATCAGCATTATTGTGCCGCAATTCTGAAATATTTCAAACATATGGCTGTTGAACAAAAAGATGCCAAACCAGTAGTGTTGTTCTGTGATGACAAAGCAAAGATACCAGTTGGCGAGCCTGAGGCGCCAGTATCAACAGGTGTTAGAGGGAAAAAGACTCTTGCACCAACAGAAACAACGTTAATAGCTCTTGATCATGACATGACAAAAGCATCAATCACTCCCTCTGTCTATCTGTCATGTCATGTTCCAGACACAGTGGACAAATCGTTTGTACGAGGTGTTGTAACAACTGTCACTAATGACTCTGTATTTGAAACCTCGGGTCCATTCAGACATGCAGCGACAATATGTAAAATGCTTAAGAATGAACAGCCCAAGATAGTGATGAAATATACAGATGGAGGAACTGATCAACGAAATAACTTGGAATCAGTCAAATGCGCCAATATCTGTGTATTTAAAGAACTGAATCTAGACATGTTAGTTCATGCCAGATGTGCACCAGGGCACAGCTGGACCAATCCGGCAGAGAGAGTCATGTCTGTTTTGAATATAGCTCTGCAGAACTGTTCACTTGAGAGAGAGAAGCTGGCTGACGAACACGAGAAAGAGTTCTAAAAGTGTAACCCAATGGCGCAATTAAGAGAAGTCGCTGCAAAGAAGCCAGAGGTAAAAGTAAAATGGAGGGAATCAATTGAGCCAGTCCAGAGTACCATCAGGAACAGATTTTTGCGCCTCAAGCTAAAAGACCACCCATTTCAAGCCCTTGACCCCATGACAGAAACCGATATCGATGTTGTCAAGAGGCATCTTCGGGAACTTTTCCCTACATTGGATACAGATAAACTTCAAAAGGTTCATACCAGTAAAGTTCCAGAGTATGCGGACTGGATGTCCAGACATAGCCGTCAAAGTCATTACATCTTCCAGTTGAAGAAATGTCAAGACGCAGATTGCTGTATTCCTGGAGAAAATATCGATACACCTTGGCTGCCTGATCCAATGTTAGATGAAACTGGTGAACATTACTACCCCTATGATGTTGCGAAAACCATGGAAACCTCAGAAGCCTGTCGACCATCACTCAAACAAACAAAAACATTAATCAAACAAACAAAAAAGACGAAATCCAGTGCAGGTAAAAGTCAAACCACGCACGACAACCCATATGGTGATGAGCTGCAAGTAGAAGAACCCACACAACATGAAACCCCGAATGATGGGAACGTTCAAGACACGTCTCTCTACACTACCCAGAATGCGCGGGCTCTTGTCACATGTGTTGAGTGTAGAAAGCCTAGAGTGATATACTGCAAACAAAGACTAACTGAAAGAAGCAGGCTATCTTTAGCCATAACATTGAGCGAACTCGACTTTGTTTGTGGATCGCCAATTACAAAACCATCCAGCAAGCTAACAGTCAGTTGCAGACCATGCGAATGTGCCATCCCAGTAGAAATCCCATATTATGGAAGTGCCTTAGGGCAAACTGATGTATGTGCCTTTTGTGGAAGTTCTGGTGGAGAGGTTGATCAAGACCTAAAGTTGAATTTCAAGACTGTCCTACCATTATGCAGTCCATGTAAACTGAATGGCCTGAAGCCAATTGTATTCCGACCATATGGAAAGAATAAGTGATTGTATCTTGAAAAAACTGCATAATGGTAGGACAGTCTTGAAATTCATTTTCATAGTACAGTCAAGTTACCATTACCGGATCATTACGCATAGCGGATCACTTTGATGTTCAAGACTGCGTTTTGCGATAAATAGTTGAAATTGTTAGATGGTATTTTGCACATAGCATCTTCAAGGCCTATTATTTAAACGCATTGATTGAGTCGTAATTGGAGCGTCTCTTTGTCAAACATTTCGGTATGTTTTGCTGACATGTATATTCGACTTTGTTGACTTCTGTCTCGTTTCCAAATCGAGGTTGAACATTTTTTGTGGCCACTTGCTATAACTCTGTTGGAAAGTAAGAAGTTTACCCATTATTTTAAAGGCCATTTAGTAGTCTTTCGGCATGCAAAAGTCCATTTCAGTTTTGATTCATGTTTAAGATTTTGTCTGCGTATAAAAATAAGACTATGTGCTGAATCAGTTAGCAACGGTAATTTTTAATCAAACTGGTGTTAAAGAAGTCTCAAACCGCTCATTGTTTTTCACCAGCACAACTTAATTACGCTACTGATCCGGTAATGGTAACTTTACTGTACTGTTGAAGGAAAAAGTAATACCAGTTTGTGTCTTTTCCAAAGTTTTGACAATTTTAAGTCATTCAAATGGTCTGCAACAGACTGTTTTAATAGCTTGCTGGATGGTTTTGTAATTGGCAATTCAAGATAGCAATTTTTTTCCACAATGGAATACAAAGTTTAAAGATTTCATGTTTTAAAATCCTCTTTAACGACTGGGTGCATCTCTACTACACTTTTACATTGGATCTCCAAGAAATGAATATTGCCTAGAATTATTTCTGGCAGGATTATGGTCCTTTGTCTTTTTTTTTCACTTTTGAATTTATTATTACAAAATTGTGTGTGTTCAACTCCTCTGCTTGACAAATTTTGCTTCAACTTTCACAGCTGAATGTAAAGATGATCATTATGGTAGGACTTCTGACTGCAAACAGTTCAGCCATTTTTCATTTTGTCTACTGTATATATAGTGTATTTGTCTCTGTCCAAGCATAATTGTCCATGTCAAAATTCTAGTTATATTTAATAAGTAAAAATGTTATCATTTTCAGGGCAAGCACAGTCATAGTGCTATAGTGGGGGACATATTGTTTTTGCCCTGTATGTTGGTTCATTTGTTTGTTTGTTTGTTTGCCCCAACTTTAACATTTGCAATTACTTTTGCAAGATTGAAGATCTTCATACTTGGCATGCATGTGTATCTCATGGACCTGCACATTTTGAGTGGTGAAAGGTCAAGGTCATCCTTCAAGGTCAAAGATTTAGCTTCAAAGCGGCGCAGTAGGGGACATGGTGTTTCTAACAAACACATTTCTTGTTTAAATTTATAAGTATAGTTTGATACAAGAAGCATTAAATTTCTGCTTTTCTGTGCTTGGTGTGATTTGATTTTGTGCTTGTTTATTGATTTTTGTGTGTGTAATTGTATGTATATAATACAAGTCGTAATAAATTTTCTGTCCTGTTCCTGAAATTCATGGGTAGATAGACCCCACGCCACCAGTACATAATATAATCTGAAAATGTGGTCCTTTGGGAACATTAACTGCATCCAAGAAATATAAAAGCACATCCGGTTTGATTGGGTCTTTCCATGGTGATAATGTTAAATGCAACACCACTGGCGTTCCCGTAGCACTGCTTTTGAGGTATTTAATATATTATAAATAATAAATAATATACACTGCATGAACCCAAAGGAGCAGAAAGTATAACAACACTGAATCCCTATAGACACTGAGGGTCAAGCTCTCTGTGACTTGTTATAGTTATGCCTTTTATTGGTCATAAAATGGTATATTTAAGCCGTTGCCAGAAGTCAACATTAAACTCGGAATTAAGGAAAGCAACACATTCAATATTAATGAACAGCAAGTTTTTATTTCATAAAAGCATTTAAATATAGTCATATAGCATTACAGACATCATCAAATTTATTGTACATACAGTTATACACAAAACATGAGAAGAAAATGCACCATGTACGACAATTTCTAAAAAAAAATTATTTTTAAAAATAAAATTATTTGCCTTCCTACCTACCCTAATTTTTTTGGCCATGTCCGTGGAAACAAACGATTTTTTTTTTAGGCCTAATGTGTCGCCAAAAGTCTCAATATCGAGGAAGACATTCAACTCATTATAGAAAGTTAAAGAAACTTCAGCGAACAATTAATATGGTATTGACAGACCTGCACGCTGAAGTAAACCCAATATCAAAAATGAACCAGAGTCGTAACATATTTTTGTCACGTTATATATCAAAGAAAGTTCATTTTCTTGGATACATTTCTACATATATTGGTGAATAAATATAAATTACTGCATCAGGGCATATTTTAAGGTTCAAATATTTCAAATGCATCTTACAATAGATGAAAATAACTCATCAGCCTGAAAATCACAATTTTACCCCATTGTTGCTTTGTCACCTGACACATGAGTTTTTCATTTGGATACTTACAGATTGACCTTGACATTTTTTGCTGAAATTGTAAACATTACTTTCGTTTTATGAAATCTATTACAGTCTTCGAAATTAGCTTTGAAAATTTACATACCAGTCGGCCAGTTACTTAAGACTTTTTACATGCCCAACATATTTTTTACATGCCCAAACTTTTTTAACCAAAAATAAAACAAATCACAATATTTTAACACTTACAACGACACATAGTAAAGCAGAACATTTGTTTCAATAGTAGTGAATACGATGACATCTAATCAGTCACTAGAATTAAGACGGTTGATCGTTACACCAGTGCTCTTGAAAAGAGCTTTCTCCGATGTCATCGTACCATTTCTTGGCTTCCTTTTTCTTTAAATCATTGTCAATTTTCTATTTTGGAAGTTCTTTATCGGGCTTAGCCCCATCAACATACCTAGGATACTGCATAGCTTCTATGGCGACAATGACATTTGTTTACATTGACGAAAACGGAAGCGTATTACTTGATTGAAATAATCGATTCAAAAGCATCTTCTCGATAAATGTCTAGAGAAACCGTCGATAAGAACAGAATGTGACCAAACTGCATCAGTAAAATCAATAAAGATGACGTGTGCAAGCATGTGCGTGTTGTTAAACCAATCGAATTTCATTGTTTTACAACTTCCGGCAAGGTGTTTGTTCGCAAAATTGAAAAATAGATTTGCAAATATCAAGAATAATTTATGATTTATTTTATAAACTGTTAATTTACTTCAATAATTTACATGCCAGAAGGGCCACAAATGTGATTTTTTTATGTGCCCGGCTGTAATTTTGCTCGCAACGGGCGATCGGGCCTGTTCTAATTTCCAAGACTGCTATTATTTGTGATTAACAACTTAAATTTGGTGCATTAACCGACTGATTTCAAAGTGAATCGGGTAATTTTAAATAATGTTTGCTTTGAGTTTGTATTTTACACTTTAATTTGTTTACAAAAGAAGCAAGAATAATTTAAAATACCGGGAAATGCCATTCTGAATTGAAAACACTTGAGCACATGGTATGTTACTGAATGGTTAGTGCTGGTTGTTTCGTTCAAATACAAAATTATTACATATACATGTAAACGTTGTGTCGGCGTTGAGCTTAACATGACTTGACCGTATATCATGTACATGTAATTAATCCTGTATTTGTCTAATGTCCCAGACAACATAACACAGAAAAATAAATTGTCTGGTATTTGATGTTAACATTGAACTACTTTAAAGTGTTAATTAACCTATGCTTTAAACGCAAAACATTCAACTGCGCAGTATTTTAAGGTCACTACTTGGTTAGTTTGTCTTTCTTGTAAATCGGCTGTTTGGAGTCAGCAGGGGCTGTCAATACACGCAAGTGTATGCGGATAGTCAATCTTGTCACAAGTGCCGTATATTTGCTTTGTGAAATATCTACCTGAATTATATAGTGCGTCAAGTTAAGATTAAAGTTATATAATAACCTGAGCGACTGCGTGTATCGTTCAGTTAGATTGGCATGTCTTCATTTATGTGACGATTATTCATTTATTTATTTTCTTCTTTTCTATTTTATTAAAACGGGTACAATATACATAAATTATGTCAGTATATATATAATTGACATAACGTGACATTGACTATTATTAACCAGGTTTTCAGAAGATTTTTTTTTACTGGTTACTAGATTAGAGAATTCGAGCGGGCGGAACAAGCTTGTCCACTCTCTAATTCAAATAGTTTTAATCTGATCTTTACCAAACTTGGTCAAAAGTTGTGTCTAGACAATAGAAGTTGTGTCTAGACAATATCTAAGTCAAGTTCGAATATGGGTCATGCCGGGTTAAAAACTAGGTCACGGGGTCACTAAGTGCGTTTTAAACATTGAGCATGTTGTCCTCTCTCTAATTCAAATAGTTTTCATCCGATCTTAACGAAACTTGGTTCAAAGTTGTATCTAGACAATATCTAGGTCAAGTTCCAATATGGGTCATGCTGGATTAAAAACTATGTCAAGGGGTCACTTAGTTCGTTTTAAACATTGAGCATGTTGTCCGCTCTCTTATTCAAATAGTTTTCATCCGATCTTTAGGAAACTTGGTCAGAAGTTGTATCTAGACAATATCTAGGCCAAGTACGAATAGTGGTTATGCCGGGTTAAAAATTAGGTCACGGGGTCACTTAGTGCGTTTTAAACATTGAACATGTTGTCCGATCTCTAATTCAAATAGTTTTCATCTGTTCTTTACGAAACTTTGTCAGAAGTTGTATCTAGACAATATCTAGGTCAAGTACATAGTCAGGCCAAGTCAGAAACTAGGTCACGGGGTCAAAAAAAAGATTGATTTTGAAACAGGGGGGGGGTAATTGTGATTAACAATCAGTAGCAATGCACATTTTGAGTTGCAGCTGTCTGCCTGCCCTTTATCAGACTTTTTTTTTATTGAAACCTGATTTTGTGACAGTTTTGTTTCTTGTTTACTGTATAAAATGTATATATATAAATATATATGTATATACAGTTATTTTTTTTACCTGTGAGTCCTGTGTCGTGGACTCACAAAATCCTCTGGGGATGCAAAGTTTCGAATTATGTGAGTCCCAAAAATGAATTGAAACTTTAAAAAAAGTAATATATATATATATATATATATATATATATATATATAGTTTAATATTTGGACTCGTTCTTTCAATTCGGGGACTCATAGATTTGCAAATTATCGAGTCCCAGGACTAGGTTGCGAAAATTTGTAAAAATATCACTGTATATATGTATATGTTTATATGTATTAATGTATTAACTTCATATATATATATTTTCTTAACCAGATAATTTAATATTATAAAATACTTGATTTGTACAACTTGTTTATATTTTTTGCCGTATTACAATTATATTATCTGATTAACTTCATGTATATATATACGCATATTATGTGCACATGTTTGGGTATATAAATATATATATATATATATATATATATATATATATATATATATATATATATATATATATATATATATATATATATATATATATGAAGTTAATTAGATAATATAACACTTTGTACAAATAAAGTATTTTATAATATTAATATTATTATAACATATTTAAATGTCCGTTTTAAAATCGTATTAAAAAAAAAACCAAACAAATGCAAAATATTGTTTTTAAAGACATACATGTATTTTGTTTTCCGTGTCCTGTTAGGTGTCGGACGCCACATTTGGCCAGAAGGACTCGGACGGAGAAGAGGAAGGGGGCGACCCCTCGGGTTACAACTGCGATCACTCATCCCGGTACGGTATAAACCATTGATTTTGACCTTTGTTTTAGTGAATCCATGGCTATTGAATGTGTCATTTGTCATTGTATAGTGACGTTATAAACACTTACGCAAATGTTTGTTAGCGTAATGGGATGCAAAAAACATTGTTATAAACTCTTTCAGTCTATTCCATTAAAATGATTTTACTCTGCTTCACTTCATCATAAATGTCTATTGGTTTTTAGCTCACCTGAGCACAACGTGCTCATGGTGAGCTATTGTGATCGCCTTTTGTCTGTCGTGCGTTGTTTTGCGTCAACATTTACCTTGTTAACACTCTAGAGGCCACATTTATTGTCCAATCTTCATGAAACTTACTCAGAACATGTGTCCCAATGATATCTTGGACGAGTTCGAAAATGGTTCTGTTTGGTTGAAAAACATGGCCGCCAGGGGGCTTGGCAGTTTTCCTTATATGGCTATAGGAAAACCTTGTTAACACTCTAGAAGTCACATTTTTAGTCCAATCTTCATGAAACTTTGTCAGAACATGTGTCCCAATAATATCTTGGACGAGTTCGAAAATGGTTCTGGTTGGTTGAAAAACATGGCCACCAGGGGGCGTGGCAGTTTTCCTTATATGGCTTTAGTAAAACCTTGTTAACACTGTAGAAGTCCCATTTTTAGTCCAATCTTCATGAAACTTTGTCAAAACATGTGTCCCAATAATATCTTGGACACGTTCGAAAATTGTTCCAGTTGAATGAAAAACATGGTCACCATGGGGCAGGGCAGTTTTCCTTATATGGCTTTACTGTATGGTAAAACCTTGTTAACACTCTAGAAGTCACATTTGTGGTCTAATGCTCATGAAACTTGGTACGAATATTTGAACTAATAATATCTAGGCTGAGTTCGAAAATGGTTGAGATGCGTTAAAAAACATGGACGCAAGGGGGCGTGGCATTTTTTAGCTCACCTGAGCGATAGCTCGGGGTGAGCTATTGTGATCACTCAGCGTCCGGCGTCCGTCCGTCCGTCTGTCTGTAAACAATTTGTAAACATCTTCTTCTACTAAACCATTGAGCCAATTTCAACTAAATTTCATGTGGAGCATCTCTAGGTCATGGGACAAAAGAATTGTTAAAAAAATTTGATCACATAACCAAGATGGCCGCCATGACCATATATGGTAAAAACCTTAAAAAATCTTCTTGTCAGAAACCGCTCATCAGATTTTCAAAAAATTTCACAGGGATGACCTTTGAGGGCTCCCCTGAAAAAGTTGTTCAAAGAAATTTGATTCGTCAAAAAACATGGCCGCAGGAGCTCGTTGAACTTTGCATGTTTATTCGTTTTTGCCTATTTTGTGAAAACTTTCAAAAATCTTCCACATTTTTTGTCCGATCCTTTCCAAATTTGCACCGTGTCTTTATATCAATGAGGACACGAATCCTACAAAAAATGAGCATTATTGGTCCATGAAGTACAGAATTACCTCCCCTTGAATTGAGAAAATGGTGTTTATGCAATAAAGTCCAAATTTTTCTTCCAATTCTTTCCAAACTTGTAAGGATTTAGCATGGTTCAAACAAGGGAAACAACTACGGTTTATGCATGTTCTTTTTATTACAGATTTGCCTCCCTTTAATTCATTCAAAATCTCATTTACAGCAGAGATTCCAAATCTGACCTGTAAATGAGCCCCATATTTACTGCCAGTGCTAGGTTACCTTTTCCCATTTGATCATTCTTAAGTATTGGTCTTGTAATGCTGCTACTGCTTCTGCTACTGCTACTACTACTACTACTACTACTACTACTACTACTACTACTACTACTACTACTACTACTACTACTACTACTACTACTACTTCTACTACTACTACTACCACTACTACTACTACTACTACTACTACTACTACTACTACTACTACTACTACTACTACTACTACTACTAGTACCACTACTACCACCACCACACCACCACCACCACGTCTACTATTACTACTTCTACTACTACTGCCACTACTACTACTACTTTTACCACTACTACTACTACTACCACTACTACTACTACTACTACTACTACTACTTCTACTACTACTACTACTACTACTACTACTTCTAACTACTACTACTACTACTACTACTACTTACTACTACTATACTACTACTACTACTACTACTACTACTACTACTACTACAACTACTATTACCTACTACTACTACTACTACTACTACTACTACTACTACTACTACTACTACTATACTACACTACTACTACTACTACTACTACACCACCACCACCACCATTCACAACCATCACCACCACCACCATTCACAGTGACAAAAACGTATTCACACAATGGCTGCTACTACAACTTATAGCCCATATAGGGGGGCATGCATGTTTTACACGGTGAGCTTATGTGATCGTGTGATGTCCGGCGTCCGTTGTGCTTGCCTGCGTGTGTCCGTGCGTCCGTCCGTCAACAATTTGTTTGTGTAGACAGTAGAGGTCACAGTTTGCATCCAATCTTGATGAAATTTGGTCAAAATGTTTATCTTGATGAAATCCGGTTTGGGATTGTATTTGGGTCATCTGGGGTCAAAAACAAGGTCACAAGGTCAAATAATAGAACAACCTTCTGTAGACTATAGAGGTCACAGTTTTCATCCAATCTTTATGAAATTAGGTCAGAATGTTTATCTTGATGAAATCTGGGTTGGGATTTTATTTGGGTCATCTGGGGTCAAAAACTAGGTCACTAGGTCAAATAATAGAAAAACCTTGTGTAGACATTAGAGATCACAGTTTCCATCCAACCTTTATGAAATTTGGTCAGAATTCTTGATGAAATCTGGGTGAGATTGTATTTGGGTCATCTGGGGTAAAAATCTAGGTCAAATAAATAGAAAAACCTTGTGTTGACAATAGAGGTCACTGTTTTCATCCAATATTTATGAACTGTGGTCAGAATGTTTATCTTGGTGAAATCTGGATTGGGATTGTATTTTGGTCATCTAGAGTCAGGAACTAGGTCACTAGGTCAAATCATAGAAAAACATTGTGTAGACAATAGAGGTCATAGTTTTCATCTGATCTTAATGAGTCAGGTGAGCGATTCAGGGCCATCATGGCCCTCTTGTCCTTATATGGCTATGTAGTAAAACTTTGTTAACACTCTAGAGGTCACATTTATTATCCATTCTTTATGAAACTTGATCAGAACATTCGTTCTAACAATAGCTCGGGTGAGTTTGAAAATGGTTATGGTTCGTTGAAAAACATGGCCGCCAGGGGGGGGGGGCAGTTGTCCTTATATGGTTTAATAAGTGAAAACTTGTTGACACTATATTAGCCACATTTATTGGCCAATCTTCATGAAACTTGGCAGAGATTGAAACTGGGTCATATGAGCTCAAAAACTAGGTCACAAGGTCAAATAAACATGTTAAAAGTCACTTTTTTGGGTCCAAAATAATCTTCATGAATCAGCTTGCATTTTTTCAGAATAGTCTACGGTAGTTCTTTTGGCTTTCAGGTGAGCGCCTTAGGGTCTGATCGCCCTCTTGTTTATCTTGAGTTTCTACCATTAGTCAATAAAGTTTATCTATTCAAGCTAGGTAATCTGTTTGCAGTAATAGCCTTAACTATCATACATGTGTATTATTGAGAATAAATATAACTATTACCGGATTTATGTTGAATGCTAAATAATGAGATTTTACCCTTAATGCATAATACTGTATTACGGTTTATCAACACATAAGTAAAATATATGTTATCGTACCTTAACAAACTATAATGTATGGTAAATTTCTCTCAATTTTCCGTGGATACAGACCCGTTATCATATAAAATACTCCTTATTATGCCCCCTTTCGAAGAAGAGGGGGTATTTTGCTTTGCACATGTCGGTCCATCAGTCTGTTGGTCCGTCCACCAGATGGTTTCTGCATGATAACTCAAGAACGCATAGGCCTAGGATCATGAAACTTCATAGGTACATTGATCATGACTGGCAGATGACCCCGATAGATTTTGAGGTCACTAGGTCACAGGCTAAGGTCACGGTGACTGGAAATAGGAAAATGGTTTCCGGATGATAACTCAGGAACGCTTACGCCTGGGATCATGAAACTTTATAGGGACATTGGTCATTACCGGCAGATGACCCCTATTGATTTTGAAGTCACTAGGTCAAAGGTCACAGGTCAAGGTCACAGTGACTGGAAATAGGAAAATGGTTTCCGGATGATAACTCAAGAACGCTTATGCCTGGGATCAACTTCATAGGGACATTGGTAATGACCGGCAGATGACCCCTTTTGATTTTCAGGTCACAAGGTCAAAGGTCAAGGTCACAGTGACTTAGAGCAGTAAAATGGTTAACTGGAAATAGGAAAATGGTTTCCGCATAATAACATAAAAAAACTTTACACCTGGGATCATGAAACTTCATAGGGACATTGGTCATAACTGGGAGATGACCCCTATTGATTTTGAGGTCACAGTGACTGGAAATAGGTAAATGGTTTCCGGATGATAACTCAAGAACGCTTACGCCTGGGATCATGAAACTTCATAGGGACATTGGTAATGACCGGCACATGACCCCTATTGATTTTCAGGTCACAAGGTCAAAGGTCAAGGTCACAGTGACCTAAGTGTAAAATGGTTTCCGGATGATAACTCAAGAACGCTTAGGCCTGGGATCATGAAACTTCAAAGGGACATTGGTCTTGACCGGCAGGTGACCCCTATTGATTTTCAGGTCACTAGGTCAAAGGTCAAGATCACGGTGACTCAACACAGTAAAATGGTTTCTGTACACCACCACCATCGCCGCCGCCACCACCGCCACCACCTCCACCACCACCGTGACAACGTTCACAGTGACAAAAATGTATTCACACAATGGCTGCCACTATAACTGACAGCCCATATGGGGGCATGCATGTTTTACAAACAGCCCTTGTTTAGAAATTTCAATGCATTTTTGGGACTCGCATATTTCGAAACTTTGCATCCTCAGAGTTTTTTAGTGAGCCTAGGACGCGGGATCCCAGGTAACAAAATCACTGGGTATCACTTATTTTCACATTACATATGCAATTGAACATAATTATGTAATACTTCTAATAAAATGGCATTAATACTCTACCTTTTGTAAGACATTTATAATGATGACAACATTCACATGTTAATACTTTATTTTTTATTTAACCTTGTGTAGGAGTATGTGAACCGATTGTTAGCAGCAAATGCGCTGGAAAGAATGCTTTTGTGAATTGCCAAAATATAGGAGAATTTGTGTGCCCTGATATACAGATAAATGGTTTGTATTTTAATCTTAAAATACGAACAATATAATTATGAAACAAAACTGCTCACACTCTCTTTTGGCAGTCAAGCTGAAACGAATCAAAGTCTTTCTCTTTATCTGCATAGTCATCAATAGAATGACAAATGATTATGAGATTGCACAGAGAATAAGTTTGTCTAACAGAATTGCATGTGATACCATTGTTTGCCCGATGATCTCGCAGGTTCTTTGTATCTCCAGTTTATCCCAATAAACGGTATTATTTCATGACTAGTTTCAGTACTTGGGAATTTGGTTTTCCCGCGATACTTACCTATTACAGATTCCTGATTACATTATCGTATGTCTGCATGTTAAAAAACATGCATACGCCTTTAACTTATTTTTATGTCCCCGTAGGTGGGCAAATAGTGATCGCACTGTCCGTCTGTCTGTCCGTCTGAAATTCCGTCACACTTTGCGTTTAGGTTTCAAAAAATGTGGAAAAATACTTTGCGTTTAGGTTAACAAAATGTGGAAAAGGGTGGCATATGTCATCCTATGGTGACAGTTCTTGTTTGTTAAAGTTTTGTATGTGGATATCTTTTTCCCGTCTTAAAATAAGCTCAATACAAACTATGGTTCAATCAACGCAAATGTCGGGACCCCATCTGATAGTAAATCCGCCTTATAATCAAGTAATTAGGTCTCAGAAATAAACTTTTCCACTCTCTCCAAACCGCTGCAAAGGTATTGACTCGTAACAAACATATCTCCATTCTATATTCTGTTTCCCAACCGCTGCAAAGGTATTGACTCGTAACAAACATATCTCCATTCTATATTCTGTTTCCCAACCGCTGCAAAGGTATTGACTCGTAACAAACATATCTCCATTCTATATTCTGTTTCCCAACCGCTGCAAAGGTATTGACTCGTAACAAACATATCTCTGTTCTATATTCTGTTTCCCAACCGCTGCAAAGGTATTGACTCGTAACAAGCATATCTCTGTTCTATATTCTGTTTCCCAACCACTGCAAAGGTATTGACTTGTAACAAGCATATCTCTGTTCTATATTCTGTTTCCCAACCACTGCAAAGGTATTGACTCGTAACAAACATATCTCCATTCTATATTCTGTTTCCCAACCACTGCAAAGGTATTGACTCGTAACAAGCATATCTCTGTTCTATATTCTGTTTCCCAACCGCTGCAAAGGTATTGACTCGTAACAAGCATATCTCCATTCTATATTCTGTTTCCCAACCACTGCAAAGGTATTGACTCGTAACAAACATATCTCCATTCTATATTCTGTCAACCGCTACAAAGGTATTGACTCGTAACAAACATATCTCCATTCTATATTCTGTTTCCCAACAGCTGCAAAGGTATTGACTCGTAACAAGCATATCTCTGTTCTATATTCTGTTTCCCAACAGCTGCAAAGGTATTGACTCGTAACAAACATATCTCCATTCTATATTCTGTTTCCCAACCACTGCAAAGGTATTGACTCGTAACAAACATATCTCCATTCTATATTCTGTTTCCCAACAGCTGCAAAGGTATTGACTCGTAACAAACATATCTCCGTTCTATATTCTGTTTCCCAACCACTGCAAAGGTATTGACTCGTAACAAGCATATCTCTGTTCTATATTCTGTTTCCCAACAGCTGCAAAGGTATTGACTCGTAACAAACATATCTCTGTTCTATATTCTGTTTCCCAACAGCTGCAAAGGTATTGACTCGTAACAAACATATTTCCATTCTATATTCTGTTTCCCAACCACTGCAAAGGTATTGACTCGTAACAAACATATCTCCGTTCTATATTCTGTTTCCCAACCACTGCAAAGGTATTGACTCGTAACAAGCATATCTCTGTTCTATATTCTGTTTCCCAACCACTGCAAAGGTATTGACTCGTAACAAACATATCTCCATTCTATATTCTGTTTCCCAACAGCTGCAAAGGTATTGACTCGTAACAAACATATCTCCGTTCTATATTCTGTTTCCCAACAGCTGCAAAGGTATTGACTCGTAACAAACATATCTCTGTTCTATATTCTGTTTCCCAACAGCTGCAAAGGTATTGACTCGTAACAAACATATTTCCATTCTATATTCTGTTTCCCAACCACTGCAAAGGTATTGACTCGTAACAAACATATCTCCATTCTATATTCTGTTTCCCAACCACTGCAAAGGTATTGACTCGTAACAAACATATCTCCATTCTATATTCTGTTTCCCAACCACTGCAAAGGTATTGACTCGTAACAAGCATATCTCCATTCTATATTCTGTTTCCCAACCGCTGCAAAGGTATTGACTCGTAACAAACATATCTCCATTCTATATTCTGTTTCCCAACCACTGCAAAGGTATTGACTCGTAACAAACATATCTCCATTCTATATTCTGTTTCCCAACAGCTGCAAAGGTATTGACTCGTAACAAACATATCTCCATTCTATATTCTGTTTCCCAACCACTGCAAAGGTATTGACTCGTAACAAGCATATCTCTGTTCTATATTCTGTTTCCCAACAGCTGCAAAGGTATTGACTCGTAACAAGCATATCTCCATTCTATATTCTGTTTCCCAACCACTGCAAAGGTATTGACTCGTAACAAGCATATCTCTGTTCTATATTCTGTTTCCCAACCACTGCAAAGGTATTGACTCGTAACAAACATATCTCTGTTCTATATTCTGTTTCCCAACCACTGCAAAGGTATTGACTCGTAACAAACATATCTCCGTTCTATATTCTTTTTCCCAACATGCCATTATTAACCCAGTCTTCATTGTATATACAAAAATTTAAACTATTCGAATTAAATAATGAAATGAATGCAAACAGATAATCCATTCAAATCATGGAGGTTTTTCTCTTGTTTACTTAAAGGGAGGTGCCCTCTGTGATGAGACTAATTGTTCTTTTGTGTTTGGCTTACCGACACCAAGAAGTTCGAGTTCATATTTTCGCCAACGGCTGTTCCGGCACAGGAGACCACATACATGTGCATGAACATCAAACTTCCGGTTGACACGGTGTATCACATGATCGCCTTTGAACCAATCATCGACAACATTGAAATCATGCATCACATACTTGTCTGTGGTTGGGTTTGGCCCAGGACCCGTATTCCCCAACCGATTCTTAGACTAAAGTGTAAAAATGTAGAATACTTTGAAAACGGTAATGCGGTTAAACTACTAGTAAGTCAGGTATAGCATGGCAGTTAAAAGCAATAATATATAATATATCAATACAATAAGCACCATTTTTAGCTAGTATATGTGCAAAGTCTGAGGTAATTTTTTTGGTTGTAAATCTATTCTTTATTCTTAAGTCAAAGAATGGGTTGATTGATACGGGCCTCGGTCACTTCATCTGTCTGTCTGTCGGTCAGTCTGTGCATCAGTGCGAAAAGTTTAATATTGGCCATAACTTTTGCAATATTGAAGATATTTGGCATGCATGCGTATCTCATAAGTTGCACATTTTAAGTGGTGAAAGGTCATGGTCATCCTTCAAGGTCAAAGGTAAAAAAAACAACCAAGGGAAATAACAAGCTTTAAAGGGAGATGATTTCTATACCTGCCAAATGATAAATAGATATGTTGTTTCAAAGCGGCGCAGTAGGGGGCATTGTGTTTCTGACAAACACATCTCTTGTTGATAAAATATTACGATTAAAAATAGTTGTCATGACATAGTTTCCTGAAACTGTTTAAATTGATAAGTTGATCATTTCAGGAGATTATAAATGAGAAATATTAAAGTTTAAATAGCTGAACTTGTACACCTATTGACAAAAAATGACTTCTTTAATTAAATTGATTTTTTAGAGTGTCCACTTTCATCGCATTGTTTGAAAGTATAATTACACAGTATTGGAAAACAATATTTATTGCAACAAGTGGGTAAAAATACACATTTTTGTTGTGAATTAAATAGCTACGGTGAATATCTGCTTAACACTGAAATCCTTGATTTCCAGTAGAAACCACACCTGGCCCGCTGAATCAACAGTGGTCATGTATTGTAGCCACAATATCTTTGGCGAATACCCGGCTAGTCAGGTAAATTTGTCCCACTTTGGCTCAAAATCAAATTATTCCCCTGAAAGGCGACCAGGGCAGTTCCACCCTATAGATGCACTTTACAAAGAGGCTGGTGGACCTGTAAATGAACTAAGAAATACACACACACACATTTGTAGTACATGCAATACCCCTACGTGATTGCGTTCTATTACCGATAATTATCTTAATTGGTGCCATACGGCCTTGGCGTTTGATAAGAAATACTGATCAGACAAGGGTCACACATATTTGCAGGAAATGTACTGTTCCATTTACTTATAAAACGTAAGTCACCCATATTGCATTGGGGTAAGATGCAGAGAGGGATAGTGACACGTGCCCACCTGTGCCCCCCCTCAAGTAAATAAGTGCCTGTCGAATGTGCAACTTTACCCAGTAGAGTGTATTATACCAATCAAAACCTTTTAAAAAGTCTGCAGTACATTTATAGGCACAATCAAACCCTATCTTCTCATCAGTATATATTTACATGATTAACATTGAGTCTAGACAATTAAAAAACTGCAAATCAAACCATGGCGTTTCTTCTGTTCAAATCATTTCGATGTAAACAAATAACATTGTTTTCCGCACTTCGTTTTACCGGTCGTGTATCTTGATCAGCTATCTGACTTCATAATCAACGTGCATCCTTTCAGGGAAGTCAATGATAACAGAGTTGATATGGAACGGCACCAGGGTCCAGTATCTGACGATGTCTTCAACTACAACGTTCCAACAATCCACAGGTAAATGGCATTAAAACAAGATCTCTGTTCGATTATACAAGCATCTCATTTCAGGTATGGCATATGGTTGTCAAAGTTTACTGGTATTATTTGTAAATGTTGCCTGGATTACATAAAAATGATGCGTTTGTTCTATGCACAATGCTTGCAAGCTCTGTTTAAAAAATGTCTATCTTATACCCAATCACCATAAATTATATCATTTTCCCAATAATCAGTACCTGATTGAGCAAGGGCTGAGTGCGCTTCAAGAGCAGCAGTTCATTGATCTCGTCTGACAAAACCAAGGTTTGCCACACTGTTAACACTGTACAGTAGCGGGTAACTGTACCTTGTAAAATATTAGGAACAGTTCGCATTAATCTATGACTACAAGGCCTTAATGCACACCACATATTCACTCTTCTAGCTGAAATTCAGGAAAACACAAATATGTATAAAACATATACCAATCTTAATGTAGTCCGTAAAGCAGAATATGAGCCATGCTGTGGGAAAACAGGGCTTAATGCATAGTCAGAGCTTCAAAGGATTTTTTCATTTTAAAGGAAGTGTATTCTAAATGAAACTCCTGTCTAGGTGGAAAGTGTCGTCCCTGATTAGCCAAGGCAAATGCAAAGGCTAATCTGGGACAACACTTAATGCACATGCATTAAGCAGGCGCTTCCCAGAGCATAGTTCAAATACAACATGGGTATCTGTAGACACATAGGTGAGTACCCATAGACACATAGGTATCTGTAGACACATAGGTGAGTACCCATAGACACATAGGTATCTGTAGGCACATAGGTGAGTACCCATAGACACAAAGGTATCTGTAGGCACATAGGTGAGTACCCATAGACACATAGGTATCTGTAGGCACATAGGTGAGTACCCATAGACACATAGGTATCTGTAGGCACATAGGTGAGTACCCATAGACACAAAGGTATCTGTAGACACATAGGTGAGTACCCATAGACACATAGGTATCTGTAGGCACATAGGTGAGTACCCATAGACACATAGGTATCTGTAGACACATAGGTGAGTACCCATAGACACATAGGTATCTGTAGGCACATAGGTGAGTACCCATAGACACATAGGTATCTGTAGGCACATAGGTGAGTACCCATAGACACATAGGTATCTGTAGGCACTTAGGTGAGTACCCATAGACACATAGGTATCTGTAGGCACTTAGGTGAGTACCCATAGACACATAGGTATCTGTAGACACATAGGTGAGTACCCATAGACACATAGGTATGTGTAGGCACTTAGGTGAGTACCATTTGAAAATTACAATTCATATGTAATATTTATGCGGCCAAGGTTTTGGATTTCAGTTTGTGGCTTAACTCAAAGGCGCTCACACTGCAGCGGACAAAACACGCTACTTCAAGCTCACCAAATTACCCCCAAGGTTTTCCAAACAGAGGAAAGAGTTGGGAAGCGACAAGGGAGGTAAGCCATGAGGGCACTACCAACAGGAAGCAGACCGACAGAGTTCTGGCCCCTTCATTTTGATGGGGCAACACCATGTCCAATAACATCCTGGCTGTTGTTAGCGGTGATGGGAAACAGGGCCCTGATATGGAGATGTGCAATTGGTTCGTGTGCAGAAAATGTCAATAACAGTTTTGTAACATTATGTTGTCCCTTTTTATGCCCCCCTTCGAAGAAGAGGGGTTATATTGCTTTGCTCATGTCGGTCTGTCGGTCGGTCGGTCCGTCCACCAGGTGGTTGTCAGACGATAACTCAAGAACGCTTGGGCCTAGGATCATGAAACTTCATAGGTACATTGATCATGACTCGCAGATGACCCCTATTGATTTTGAGGTCAAAGGTCAAGGTCACGGTGACCCGAAATAGTAAATGGTTTCCGCATGATAACTCAAGAACGCTTAGGCCTAGGATCATGAAACTTGATAGGTAGATTGAACATGACTCACAGATGACCCCTATTGATTTTCAGGTCACTAGGTCAAAGGTCAAGGTCACAGTGACCCGAAATAGTAAAATGGTTTCTGGATGATAACTCAAGAACGCTTAGGCCTAGGATCATTTGATAGGTAGATTGATCAGGACTCGCAGATGACCCCTATTGATTTTGAGGTCACTAGGTCAAAGGTCAAGGTCACAGTGACCCGAAATAGTAAAATGGTTTCCAGATGATAACTCAAGAACGCTTAGGCCTAGGATCATGAAACTTGATAGGTAGATTGATCATGACTCGCAGATGACCCCTATTGATTTTCAGGTCACTAGGTCAAAGGTCAAGGTCACGATGACCCGAAATAGTAAAATGGTTTCCGGATGATAACTGAAGAACGCTTATTCCTAGGATCATGAAACTTGATAGGTAGAATGATCATGACTCGCAGATGACCCCTATTGATTTTCACGTCACTAGGTCAAAGGTCACAGTGACCCGAAATAGTAAAATGGTGTCCGGATGATAACTCAAGAATGCTTATGGCTAGGATCATGAAACTTCATAGGTACATTGATCATGACTGGCAGATGACCCTATTAATTTTTAGGTCACTAGATCAAAGGTCAAGGTCACAGTGAGAAAAAACATATTCACACAATGGCTCTCACTACAACGGAGAGCCCATATGGGGGGCATGCATGTTTTACAAACAGCCCTTGTTTTCATTTTGGGTTAGTTTTCGCAATTTGTGCAAGTCTAAATCTTCAGATACATTTAAGACATAGAAACATATTGACAAGTTCACAATCTATGTATAACATGTATTGCATTGTATGGGCCTAAAACTATCATATAAATAAATAAGGACAAATGTATGAACTCTTGATGATTTATGCATCTGTTTTTAGAAAATGTGTTCTTTCCGGCAGCTATTCCTTTCATCAGCATGTTGCTTTCTGTTTGCGTTCTTCATATTGTTGAACAAAGTACATCATAACATTATTCATTTTTCACTCAGGAGTAATCGGCACCTTCCATCCTGTGTTAGCGGGTGACAATTATAGTGTCCATATAGTCCCAAATCACAGAGGCAGACTCGGGTAGGCAATTACAGTGTCCATATAGTCCCAAATCACAGAGGGAGACTCGGGTAGGCAATTACAGTGTCCATATAGTCCCAAATCACAGAGGCAGACTCGGGTAGGCAATTACAGTGTCCATATAGTCCCAAATCACAGAGGCAGGCTAAGGTAGGCAATTACAGTGTCCATATAGTCCCAAATCACAGAGGCAGGCTAAGGTAGGCAATAACAGTGTCCATATAGTCCCAAACCACAGAGGCAGGCTAAGGTAGGCAATTACAGTGTCCATATAGTCCCAAATCACAGAGGCAGGCTAAGGTAGGCAATTACAGTGTCCATATAGTTATAAATTACAGAGGCAGCCTAAGGTAGGCAATTACAGTGTGCATATAGTCCCAAATCACAGAGGCAGGCTAAGGAAGGCAATTACAGTGTCCATATAGTCCCAAATCACAGAGGCAGGCTAAGGTAGGCAATTACAGTGTCCATATAGTCCCAAATTGCCGAGGCAGGCTAAGGTAGGCAATTACAGTGTCCAAATAGTCCCAAACCACAGAGGCAGGCTAAGGTAGGCAATTACAGTGTCCATATAGTCCCAAATCACAGAGGCAGGCTAAGGTAGGCAATAACAGTGTCCATATAGTCCCAAATCACAGAGGCAGGCTAATGTAGGCAATTACAGTGTCCATATAGTCCCAAATCACAGATGCAGGCTAAGAAGGCAATTACAGTGTCCAAATAGTCCCAAACCACAGAGGCAGGCTAAGGTAGGCAATTACAGTGTCTAGATAGTCTCAAACCACAAGGAAGGCTAAGGTAGGCAATAACAATGTCCAGATAGTCCCAAACCATAGAGGCAGGCTAAGGTAGGCAATTGCAGTGTCCAGATAGTCCCAAACCATAGAGGAAGGCTAAGGTAGGCAATTACAATGTCACACTGTTCAACTCACACATGTATGGTCTGCAGTACTTTTATTGAAATTAATGTGAAACTAACAGGGTAACTTATAAGATTAGACTCTTAATGTATAAAAATAAGACAATAGAGTGCAATGTGGTCCTATTTCGTCATTGAGAAGGTACATGATGATCAACACATCACCATCTTTCGGCTGAGTTTACAGGAAGCAGTGGTTTTGTTAAAACCATCTAATAATGGTTAACAAAAACAAGTTAATTTCTGAACAAATTTGTAAATGCCATCCATTTGTCTACAATATTCTTAAACAGACATGTATATTGTAATGTATATTGTAGGCCCTATACTTTAAGACTCATTTTTGTGAATCAAACGAAATAACTTTTTAATCATTATGCACTCAGAAATTATCGGCAGCTTCAATCCAGTGTTGGCTGGTGACAGCATGCCTACAATGGCCTCCATGCCACAGCCAGTCCAGTCTGCGACCACAAATGGCATGCAGGTCCAGGTGATGGGATTTATCAACACTTTAATATAGGAATTCAGTGAAACAAAAAATATTCATTCTACATTTGTATTTATATCCAGCAGGAAGGAGTGTATTGGAATCACTCTATTAGTTGGTTGTCAGCAAAAGATTATCGATCAAACTAAATAAACAATTCATGCAATTTAGTTGAAACATTAAAATATGTCTTCACCATGAAGTGTTTATTTGCAAACATTTGTTATGCCCATTGATCAACACAATCAATCGTTATATGCCCATAGCTAACTAGGCAGTAGAGTGTGTTCATAACATTTCAATTTGTGAAAAAAAGGGTGAGAGATGCTTACTAGTAATTGGTGAATTGCTGAAGAAGCTTTGTGTCTTGAGTTGCTGTATGGCATTAGGAAGTATTGGGAGACAATTCATAATTCGTCTACCATTCACACAGTTTGCGATGATGTCTGTCACATATGTCAATCCTATGAACTGACTATATTTCTAGCAAACTAGGCCCTGCGCAAACTTTGGAACTTGGACGATAACACTTTGTTTCGGAGCTCCAGTTTTACATAGTCCGTTGTTGGCCTAACACTTGAACCATACCAAGCTCTTTTTTTAACACTTTCTCCAACCTTTCCTCCGCAATATCTGACTCGTGCTGTCTTTCAGGAGGCGAAGTTTTACAAGGGAGACCAGCAAGACAGCGTTATCGACGTGAGTAACCACCCCAACAGTGACGGCTCCTCAACACGCAGCTCTCCCCACATGGAGAACCAAGCTGGAGAGAATCAGTGGGAAGGGAATATTAGAGGATAGTCCTTAACCACAGGCAAGCTAGGGTAGGTAATTACCGTGTAACGCTGTGCAACTCACACATGTGTGGTCTTCAGTACTTTAATTGATATAGGTAGAATGTAAAACTAGCAGGGTAACTTATGTGATAAGACTATTTATCTATAAAAATAAGACAAAAGAGCGGAATGTGGTCCTACTTCGTCATTGGGAAGGGTATATGATGATTAACACATCACCATCTTTCGGCTGAGTGTACATGACAGGGTTTTTTCCCCTTTTTGGGAAGATAGCCCATGGCTTTGAAATTGAGAATTTTATCGGCGTTTTCAAGAAATTGGGAAAATAAATTCAGTAGCCTTTTTTGGTAGCACTTTAGTACAACCATATATATTGATATAACTCTGTATAATTAAAATTAAAAGATCAAAATCATATAAATCATTATTATGTACTTTTTTATATGAAATTGAAATAAAATTGTGATAAAATAATCATCAGACACTTCTTTAAAAAAAATAAAAAAAATGTAAATTGGGATTTTTTTTTCCAAATTTTGGGAAAAAAGTATACCTTTTGCCATTGAGAACATAGCCGTTATTCGGCTATACAATCAGGCATAAAAAACCTGCATGGTGCAGTGATTTTAATAAAACCATATAATATTGGTTTTAAAAAGTGAACAAAAACAATTTCAGAAATTTGTAAATGCAGAGCAGTGTCAACAATATTCTTTAACAGACATGTATATTGTAGACCCTATACCAAAGAAATTCCAAAATACATGGTAAATTTACTTATGTCTTAATATTTATCTGTCACTCATCCTATATCTGTGTTCAGATCGCTGTCTTAGGGACGCAGATTGTGCAGCCTTTTCGACCAAGGACGCTGTGTTCAGTGACGGCAAGTTTCTCTACCAGACACGGAACGTTCTCCTAGTCGATTACCCATTCATGTTATCAGCGGCAAGTCTGTCACGTAATTGAGTGTTATAATCTATATAATCAAGTAATAGATTCTTAAACAGTTCGGTGTATGCTTTAGGCATCAAAAGCATTCTCGTAAGTCACGGGTGATATATCTTCCTGGTATATAGAATGAATTTATGTATAGACTTTAAATTGACAAAATGGGGCAACAACGTTAATTTGAGTTGATTTATATGTGCCCCGTTTTTTTTATAATAAATTGTTTACACATAAAAAAAAGGTATACAAATCTAAATAGTTAAACGTACAAAATAGCCGTGGACTAGATTGGACTGGCTAAACGTACAAAATAGCCGTGGACTAGATTGGACTGGCTGAACAATTATTGACAAACATTAATATTTCTGGGCCTAATGTCGTAAGAACGTGTGACCTTAGGGTTAGTAGCCAAGAAGCTAACAATTGTACCATCACTATTTTACATGCAAAGCAAACAATACTCAAATGTTAAGTGTTAATTATACTAAAATATTTCTTCAATTAACAAATCCTGTATATGTATACGTAAGATTCCAATTTCAGGGCCATCAGTCTTTGGCTCTTTGCCATCCCTTTTGCGCTCATCGCTGCCTTGTGACGTAGTCGTCGATATGAAGTCATCTTCACGGCCAATGACTCCTTTTGACCAAACCAGTTACTACAATATTGGTAGATAGTTTTTGTGTTTTTTCTGTTGACCCTTGCATCAAAATAAACAATTAACTTGATAAAAAAATGAGCCTCAATCTGTAAATAAGGGGTTTAATGCATGTGCGTAAAGTGTTGTCAAAGATTAGCATGTGAAGTCCGCAAAATCTTATCAGGGACGACACTTTACGTGTTCATGGTATTTTTATTCAATGAAGTTTCCTCTTAACAAAAATCCAGATTAGGTGAAAGTGTCGTCCCTGATTAGCCTGTGCGGACTTCAAAGGCTAATCAGGGACTACACTTTCCACACGCATTAAACCCCCTTTTCACACAGCGATGCTGAAATACATTGTGTTCTTGTAACATTATCTTAAAGAGGATGCCTTCTGGTATGTTGACCTCTCATACTAGAAGTTCAATCTTGTTAATAGTATCGCCTATATTACGATTCAATACTATTCGCTGACTGGATATCGCATAAGTGGTCGTCTCTTTTAGGTGACCTTTCAATACACCATCAAATTGTACAAAACATTCGGAAGACTATTTAATTTAGTCCATGTCCTTAACAGCTAAACGCCTTTACATAACCACTAGCATTTATTTGATTGTTTACTGCGATTGTAGCTGAACGTGACCTGTTAATAGATGTCCTAAGATCGTTTAACAGCTACACATAATTAAACGAACATTAGCGTTTGTCTAGCGAGATTCAATATGAAACGCGCTCTGAAGCAACGAGGTTAAATGCATGGAAACATTTGAGCTCTGATTTGTGTGGTTTAATTTGCTTAGGATGAACTTAAGAATTATTATAATTTTGGAGCCTGGTAGTAGGCAATATATATCTTTCAGATGGAATTCTGTCACCTTGTTTACCGTTCAGGAAAAATGCAATGAGGCATAGTTGTAGGAGATCTTTCGAATGAGCCGCGCTAATGGGAAATTGAGGCTTATTGCATGTGGCACAACTGAGTGGCGCTCTTATAAAACGGGGCTTAATGCATGTGACACATTTGAGCGCTGCTCTGGAAAAACAGCGCTTAATGCATGTGACACATTTGAGCGTCGCTCTGGAAAAACAGGGCTTAATGCACGTGACACATTTGAGCGTCGCTCTGGAAGAACAGGGCTTGATGCACGTGACACATTTGAGCGGCGCTGTGAAAAAACAGGGCTTAATGCATGTGGCACATTTGAGCGGCGCTGTGGAAAAACAGGGCTTAATGCATGTGACACATTTGAGCGGCGCTCTGGAAAAACAGGGCTTAATGCATGTGACACATTTGAGCGGCGCTCTGGAAAAACAGGGCTTGATGCACGTGACAAATTTGAGCGGCGCTGTGAAAAAACAGGGCTTAATGCATGTGACACATTTGAGCGGCGCTCTGGAAAAACAGGGCTTAATGCATGTGACACATTTGAGCGGCGCTCTGGAAAAACAGGGCTTGATGCACGTGACACATTTGAACGGCGCTCTGCGACAACGGGGTTTATTATTTAAAACAACTAATTATAAATAAATAACAAAAGGAGACTAAGTGTCGCATGTATCAACTATTTTATGACAAAGTCACATACAGAGGTCAAAAGTCAAAATTGGTTATAAACAAATTATGTTTGACATAGACAAAGTTTAAAAAATGGAATGTAGGGGCATACCTGTCCTATGGACAAGCGTCGTGTTAATAAAGGTCTATCCTAGTGGTATTTTTTTAGTGGTAAGTTTGTGACTTCTATCAGGTCAAGTCTTAAACAATTGCTGTTCGTGAATTCAGATGAGCGCATAAGATCTAAAATGTCCTCTTGTTTTAAAACCATATCATCATAATAAGCTTGGGGGTATCAAATTAACTGACAAAAGTTTGTTTATTAGCTCTGCCAAAGCCAGCTACGTCAAACGTATGATAAAGACCTTACATCACAGTAAATGAATATTGTTTTGTCAGAAAGTAGTAGACAACTGTGGGGGAACTTTTAATGTGTGCATGTTACTTTCTTATATATTAAAACAAATACCAGTTTGTATATACATATATATATCCCTATAATGCAGTCTTGACTTTTCAAGTCAAAACTATGTAACAATACAAAAACTAAGGCAAAACAATGTTATGGAATAAAATAAACATAAAGAAGGGGTAAGAATAGCATAAAGTATTTCCATAAATTTGTGATTACCGAATACACAACGTATATGACTTCAATACTATGTATTACTTGTGTGAGTTATCTATATAAGAAACTTCATTTTGTATTTAACATTAATAAAAAGTAAACCATCACATATCACATCATATAAACAGAAAAAACACGCTAACCATTGTAACCATATTTTTGGAAAACAATTTAAACAAAATCAATTACTTTATCTATAATATGAAATACAAATGAAACATAATAACATCAAAGTATTCACGTTCGAAAAAATGTATACTTTAAAAGCATGAACTAAAATGAACGCGGATTCGTCTAAGAAAACAACAATCGACATCACACTTTGTAATTTCCAGTACAAATACGTAAATAGAATTATCGAGGCCAATAAATTTCTTCGCAAATGCAAACTATCCAATTCTTACTTATGAGAACTGTGATGAATATATTGAAACTACAGAACATTCAATTATTGGAGTGCAAACACATCCAACCTTTTTGGAATCAGTTGACGACCTTTCTTGACTCACAAAACCTACACGTTAAACTATCTTTTTTTGATAATAGTTTTTTAATTTACTCGTTATCATCACTGGTTGATTGGTAATTATTGTCATCTGCATAGGCATCTGCAACAATAGCAACACTGTCGTTGTCGTATTATTTGTCATAGCATTTGCACAAACTTCATCATAATTAAACATCGTTATCCGGTACGATACGATAATGGTACGTCATTATCATATGTTTGCAGTTTAAAATTCAGAAATAATGAGTTCTTTGAGCTGTTTTTGTGTGTGACAATATTATGAACCTCGTTCTGGGAAAGCTTAATGCATGCAGGAATGAAACTTTCTGCTTTTATGGAATTTTTTATTTAAAGAAGTATTTTCATCCCTGATGAATTTGTGCGGTATGCACGGGTTAATCTGGGACAACACATTACGCAGCATATGCATTAACCCCAGTTTACCCAGATCAAGGCTCATATTGTTAATCTGGGACAACACATTACGCAGCATATGCATTAACCCTAGTTTAACCAGAACAAGGCTCATATTGTTAATCTGGGACAACACATTACGCAGCATATGCATTAACCCCAGTTTTCCCAGATCAAGGCTCATATTGTTAATCTGGGACAACACATAATGCAGCATATGCATTAACCCCTGTTTAACCAGAACAAGGCTCATATTGTTAATCTAGGACAACACATTACGCAGCATATGTATTAACCCCAGTTTAACCAGAACAAGGCTCATATTGTTAATCTGAGACAACACATTATGCAGCATATGCATTAAGCCCAGTTTTCCCAGAACAAGACTCATATTGATAATCTGGGACAACACATTATGCATATGCATTAACCCCAGTTTACCCAGAACAAGGCTCATATTGATAATCTGGGACAACACATTATGCAGCATATGCATTAACCCCAGTTTAACCAGAACAAGGCTCATATTGTTAATCTGAGACAACACATTATGCATATGCATTAACCCCAGTTTACCCAGAACAAGGCTCATATTGATAATCTGGGACAACACATTATGCAGCATATGCATTAACCCCAGTTTACCCAGAACAAGGCTCATATTGTTAATCTAGGACAACACATTATGCAGCATATGCATTAAGCCCAGTTTTCCCAGAACAAGACTCATATTGTTAATCTAGGACAACACATTATGCATATGCATTAAACCCAGTTTACCCAGAACAAGGCTCATATTGTTAATCTAGGACAACACATTATGCATATGCATTAACCCCAGTTTACCCAGAACAAGGCTCATATTATTAATCTGGGACAACACATTATGCAGCATATGCATTAAACCCAGTTTTCCCAGAACAAGGCTCATATTGTTAATCTAGGACAACACATTATGCAGCATATGCATTAAACCCAGTTTACCCAGAACAAGGCTCATATTGTTGATCTAGGACAACACATGCAGCATATGCATTAAACCCAGTTTACCCAGAACAAGGCTCATATTGTTAATCTAGGACAACACATTATGCAGCATATGCATTAAACCCAGTTTACCCAGAACAAGGCTCATATTGTTGATCTAGGACAACACATTATGCAGCATATGCATTAAACCCAATTTACCCAGAACAAGGCTCATATTGTTAATCTAGGACAACACATTACACAGCATATGCATTAACCCCAGTTTACCCAGAACAAGGCTCATATTGTTAATCTGGGACAACACATTATGCCTATGCATTAAACCCAGTTTACCCAGAACAAGGCTCATATTGTTAATCTGGGACAACACATTATGCAGCATATGCATTAACCCCTGTTTTCCCAGAACAAGGCTCATATTGTTGCAAGCTATTCATCGGAATGTGGGCAATTATCCGTTCCTGCAGTATTTCAAGTTGAATGGCATCCGAAGATTCATTCTCGTGGGGTCTTGATTATATTAACTTGTAAACGTTATAAGTCCTCCAATTTTCAAGGGGGAGACCATACTGTCTAACAAATGTGTTTTTGTACACTCATGGTTTGAACACTAGATGTAAATGTTTACTTGCTGATATTTGGACTATACTTTCTGCTTTTGTGGAATTGTTCGTTCAAAGGATGTCTCTTCTAAATAAATCAAGTTCAGGAAGAAAGTGTCGTCCTGTTTAAGCCTGTGCGGACTAAACAGGCTAAAATGGGACAAAACTTTTTGCACATGCATTAATCCCTTTTTTTTCAGAGGGCAGCTCAAATGCATTAAGACCAGTTTTCCCAAAACGAGGCTCATTTAATTTAAAATGAATACTTTCAGTCTCTTCTAAACGAAAATCCAGTCTATGGGGAAAGTGTTGTCCCTGATTAGCCTTTGCAGTCTGTGGGACACCACTTTACGCACATGCATTAAATCCCTTTTTCTCAAAGCGAGGATCAAATACTTTCAGGCCAGTGTAGGAGTACCAACAAAGAAAATTGACATCTTTCTCACAATGGCCGGCACAGAAGAACTGGTCGTACCCGATGTCCGTTGTTGTGGTTTCCAGTGCCAAGATTCAGGACCTGGTGGGACTGATCTGCTGGCAGTATACAAACGAAATGAGGAAACCCGTCTTGCAGTAGGTTTCTGAATATTCCTTTTTTATTTCATGATTGCAAGCAATTACATAAACAATATAAAAAATAACAAAATAATGTAATGCACTCAGAGATGAAAAAACATATGCAACACATCTAAAGTTATCTATATAATAGAAGTAAACGACATACAAAGCATATAGGTTAGCAAAGTGTCTTAGTGTAATATACAGATGTAATGTTTCTGATTATTTCTAAAAATTGAACCCTATACCGCTAATATACATATTTTGACACATTTGTAGTCCCTGAGGAAATTAATTTAAGTTAAAGACCTTTCTTACTAGATTGAAGTTTTAAAGGCCTCATTTCCTACCCTGAGACACTCATGAACAGCAAACAGCATAAAACTTGAAGAGATTGCTAGTTAATGAGGTTAAAATATGATACAATTTATTTATTATAAGAAATTGTTTTAACGTCAGTTTATTATACCGGGTAACTTATTGTTTTTATGCCCCCAAACGGGTGACATATAGTTTTCGCTCTGTCCGTCTGTCTGTCCGTTCGTCACACTTTGCATGTCCGCTCTCTAATTTGAGTTGTTCTGATCCAATCTTCACCAAACATGGTCAGAAGTTGTATCTATATAATGTCAAGGCCAAGTTCGAACATGGGTCATGCCAGGCAAAAAACTAGGTCACAGGGTCACTTAGTGCATTTCAAACATTCAGCATTGCGCCGGCTCCCTAATTCAAGTAGTTTTCATCTGATCTTCTCCAAAGTTGGTCAGAAGTTGTATCTAGATAATGTTTACCCCAAGTTCGAACATAGGCTATGCCGGGCCAAAAACTAGGTCATGGGGTCACTTGGTGCGTTTTAAACATTCAGCATGGTGTCCGCTCTCTAATTCAAGTAGTTTTCTTCCGATCTTCTCCAAACTTGGTCACAAGTTTTATCTAGAGGATCTCTAGGCTAAGTTCGAACATGGGCCATGCCTGGCCAAACATTAGGTCATGGGGTCACTAAGTGCATTTTAAACATTCAGCATGGTGTCTGCTCTCTAATTGAAATAGTTTTCATCCATTCTTCACCAAATATGGTCAGAAGTTGTGTCTAGATGATGTCTAGGTCAAGGTGTATGGTTAGTTATGCAGTTAAATGGTTAAGTTATGTAGTTGTTGCTCATTTTTCAAAAATATATCACTTTGCCTCTCAAATGGTTAGTTATGACATAAAAATATATCATTTTGCCACTCAAATTGTACAGTTATGTGTTGCTTTCCCATGAAGAACATTGACATGCACTGTCTGCACATCTGGATGTGTTGTTGCAAGGCATAACATTGACATGCACTGTCTGCACATCTTGATGTGTTGTTGCAAGGGAGAATATTGACATGCACTGCCTGCACATCTTGATGTGTTGTTGCAAGGGAGAACATTGACATGCACTGCCTGCACATCTTGATGTGTTGTTGCAAGGGAGAACATTGACATGCACTGCCTGCACATCTTGATGTGTTGTTGCAAGGGAGAACATTGACATGATCTGCCTGCACATCTTGATGTGTTGTTGCAAGGGAGAACATTGACATGCACTGCCTGCACATCTTGATGTGTTGTTGCAAGGGATAACATTGACATGCACTGCCTGCACATCTTGATGTGTTGTTGCAAGGGAGAACATTGACATGCACTGCCTGCACATCTTGATGTGTTGTTGCAAGGGAGAACATTGACATGCACTGCCTGCACATCTTGATGTGTTGTTGCAAGGGATAACATTGACATGAACTGCCTGTACATCTCGATGTGTTGTTGCAAGGGATAACATTGACATGAACTGCCTCTACATATTGATGTGTTGTTGCAAGGGATAACATTGACATGAACTGCCTGTACATCTTGATGTGTTGTTGCAAGGGATAACATTGACATGCACTGCCTGCACATCTTGATGTGTTGTTGCAAGGGATAACATTGACATGCACTGCCTGCACATCTTGATGTGTTGTTGCAAGGGAGAACATTGACATGCACTGCCTGCACATCTTGATGTGTTGTTGCAAGGGAGAACATTGACATGATCTGCCTGCACATCTTGATGTGTTGTTGCAAGGGAGAATATTGACATGCACTGTCTGCACATCTTGATGTGTTGTTGCAAGGGAGAACATTGACATGATCTGCCTGCACATCTTGATGTGTTGTTGCAAGGGATAACATTGACATGCACTGCCTGCACATCTTGATGTGTTGTTGCAAGGCATAACATTGACATGCACTGTCTGCACATCTGGATGTGTTGTTGCAAGGGATAACATTGACATGCACTGTCTGCACATCTTGATGTGTTGTTGCAAGGGAGAGCATTGACATGCAGTGCCTGCACATCTTGATGTGTTGTTGCAAGGGAGAATATTGACATGCACTGCCTGCACATCTTGATGTGTTGTTGCAAGGGAGAACATTGACATGATCTGCCTGCACATCTTGATGTGTTGTTGCAAGGGATAACATTGACATGCACTGCCTGCACATCTTGATGTGTTGTTGCAAGGGATAACATTGACATGCTCTGCCTGCACATCTGGATGTGTTGTTGCAAGGGATAACATTGACATGAACTGCCTGCACATCTTGATGTGTTGTTGCAAGGGAGAACCTTGACATGAACTGCCTCTACATATTGATGTGTTGTTGCAAGGGAGAAGATTGACATGAACTGCCTGTACATCTTAATGTGTTGTTGCAATGGAGAACATTGACATGAACTGCCTGTACATCTTAATGTGTTGTTGCAAGGGAGAGCATTGACATGAACTGTCTGCACATTTTGATGTGTTGTTGCAAGGGAGAATATTGACGTGTACTGCCTGCACATCTTGATGTGTTGTTGCAAGGGAGAACATTGACATGCACTGCCTGCACATCTTGATGTGTTGTTGCAAGGGAGAGCATTGACATGCACTGCCTGCACATTTTGATGTGTTGTTGCAAGGGAGAATATTGACATGTACTGCCTGCACATTATAAATACTAAAATTCTTACACATGAATTTATCTTTTTTTGTTTGAACGTGATTTGTAGTTGCCAGGGAGAACATCGACATGTACTGTCTGCATATCGCGAAAAAAACATATACATGAGAACACAAATTAAAAAAACAACAACAACTTACAGTACATATTTATATATCTGCAGAAAAAAGAAACACTTACTTCTCACAACACAAACTTTAACAGCCCTTGCTTAATAACACAACATAAATTCTAATCAGGTGAGCTACCATAACCCTTTTGGACTTACATTTTGGTATTATTTACTGAAGAAATTTGGTGATTAGATGTTTCAATGGAGAACATTGACATGTACTGCCTGCACAAAAACAAGAAGTTTTAAGATTGGTATAAAAACACACACTTTTAAGTGACTTTGATTTGTTGTTGCCAGAGAGAACATTGCCATGTACTGCCTGCACATCGCAAAGGACGACGGGGAGGTGGACGTTGACTTCCCGAGCCTGGACAGTCGGGAACCGGTCTCAAAGTTCGGCTTTACCAAGTTGGCCCTCGTGGAGAAAGATATGCCTACGTATGCGAGCAGCAAGAAGACCATCATCGTTATCGTGTAAGTGTCCTGAAGTCATTTCTTTCTTACTGTGTAAGTTTGTTGTAGCCCTTTCTTACTTATAGGTTCTAAAGGTCTTAAGTTAAATACTGAAATAAAAGTGGGACTTTATGACTGGAACTTCCAGATTTCATGACTGCAGGGACTTCTAGATTTTATAACTAGAACTTCAAGATTTTAGGACTGGGATTTCCAGGTTTTATGACTGGAACTTCCAAAATTTAAGCCGTAGAAGTAAGGTCTTAAAAGTTAAATGCTATTGCAAGTGTTGCAGTATGAGCCTTGATCTGGAAAACTGGGCTTAATGCATTTGCGCAAAGTGTCATCCCAGATTAGCCTGTGAAATCTGCAAAGACAAATCATCGATGACACTCCTGTTATATGGGATATAAAAGTAAGTCTCTTCTAGGCAAAATCCTATTAGAGCAGAAAGTGTCGTCCCTGATTAGCCTGTGTGGAATGAACAGGCTTATCTGGGACGACACTTTGCGCACATGCATTAAGCCCAGTTTTCCTAGAATGAGGCGCTTATTCTTTCAGCAACATTCCGCACAGAGGCTTCAACAAGTTCCCCATTGACAACACCAACATCTTGATGAAAGAGATCTTGGACAAGGTTCTCAAACGAAGAAAAATCAAAGTCAGGCCAGGTAAGGAATGGTTGTGGGTTGAACATATTCGAGTGCATATGGCAATTTACTTGTCAGCTGATTATGGTACATGTGTAGGGGTCTTTGGGCAATGGTTCTTACGCTAATTTTTGACACAGCTACAATTTCTAACAGCCAATACATATTGACACCCCAGACATTTGTTCCTACCATTAGATTCCAAACTTAACAACAAAGTATATGCCGATCAAAGGTTCTCACCTCAAATTTAGCCAACAATTAAATGTATCTAACTTATCCATATTGTAATCCAATTCATATTGAGTGTCCGGGGAAGCAATAATATTGGAACCAATGTCTGAACTGTAAATAAAACGTAGGAACCAATGTCCGGGTTGTCAAAACAAGACAGGAACATTTTTAAGGTTGTCAAAATAACGTAGGAACCAATGTCCGCATGTGTTTAAATTAGTACAGAAACAATAGTTTGTAGGAAACCAATATAGGAGATGCCCATTTGCATCCTACCAGACCCTTGGTAATGGGGGCTATATAGGAGTCACTGTGTTGATCGGTCTGTCCCTAACATTTCATCCGATCTTCACCAAACTTGGTCAGAAGTTGTATCTAGATGATGTCTAGGTCAAGTATGAATATGAGTTTGTCCGGACCATAACTATGTTATTTATCGTTAGATTTTTAAATGACTTGGTACTTTTTTCACCATCATTGGACGGTGTGTCGTGAAAGGAGTACATCGATATCTCCAAGGTCAAGGTCACACTTTGAGTTTAAAAGTCAAAAGTTTGTCCGGACTATAACTATGTCATTTATAGTTAGATTTTGAAATGATTTGGTACATTTGTTCACCATCATTGGAAGGTGTGTCATGCGAAAGAAGAAAGTCGATATTTTCAAGGCCAAGGTCACACTTTGAGTTCAAAGGTCAAAAATGGCCATACATGAGCTTGTCCGGGCCATAACTATGTCGTTCATTGTGATGTTTTAAAATCATTTGGCACATATGTTCACCATCATTGGACAGTGTGTCATGCGAAAGAAGTAAGTCGATATCTCCAAGGTCAAGGTCACACTTGGAATTCAAAAGTCAAAAATGGCCATAAATGAGCTTGTCGGGGCCATAACTATGTCATTCATTGTGAGATTTTAAAATGACTCTGATCATTAATTTTGTTCACAGTTTAATAGCGTTGTGATAAATATAGTTGGTCCAGTACTAGGAGTAATTTAAAGCCCCTATAACGCTTAAAATGAACAGAAGTTTCGTAAAATATTGCGTAAAATAAACATAAACAATCAGTAGCCCTTAAAGCAATAGCCGAAATTTCAACACGAGATGGGGTCTGGTAACATAGATTTAACACAATACTAAATGCTTTTTATTGTTTGTTTGTGGTACAATATATTCAACACATGTTCATGTTCCCAGCGATTTTTTTCCTTCTTTATAAAGTACCGGTAAACGGCACTTTCCCAATTTTATTTTTGGAAAATGCAACATTTAATTAGTTTCCTTTGCAGCTCTATGGCTTGACCCTAGGTAAATATAATATTGACAGCTTGAAAACACTTAGTTATCAATTTAAAAGTATTTGGGAGCAAAATATCAAATACACCAATTTCCCAATTTGAGGTTTTCACGACTTGATTTTTCCCAATTTTGAGATTTTCACGACTCGATTTTTCGCAATTGGACCGGTACGGGTACTTTTCCCAATTGGACAAAAAAAATCGCTGTGTTCCATTTTAGTGTTCCCATGTCGTATGCATAGATATTGTTGCGGTAAATTAAAATGGAATATTTTGTGCCACACAAAAATAAAAAAGAGCATTTTTTATCTTGTAAAATCTAAGTTACCAGAACATATCTAGCGTTGACATTTTGGCAATTGCTATAAGGATCACTGATTGTCTATGATTGTCTAAGTGTTAAATTTATTCTACGAAATAAAAATTTCCGTTTATTTTGAGCACTATAGGGGCTTTAAATCAATTAAAGCGGCCCTCACCAAGTGTACTGTTATGGCCTTAATTAACTAGTGCATAACGGGCAGGATAAAACTGAATGCAAATACAGGAAACAATCCAATCATATAATTGACGCAAAGTCAATGAGACGCCAAATTATGTGGCGTCTCATCAGAGTCTATGCTGTTTGCTTAAATGAATTTCTGTGAGAAATGTTTTTAAATTATAAATAAATATACCAGACATCTCTAATTTTGGAAATAAATTGATCCAATTTAGAAGGATGGGAGAGTCCACTCGGCATAAATGGGTAAACCTATTTATTTTAGCTTGATTTCATAGAAAGCATAACGCTTATTGAAATGCTCTGGAGTTGGTTTCCTGGGTAGAACCAGTATGTGGTGTCTTTGCGGGAGATCTAAAGAGGGCTCCAACAGTGGGGATGAAAACCATGACTTCCCAGTTGCTAGACATACACCATATCGACTACCCCACAGCAGCCAGGGCTATGTTGAAGAGCTTTATTTCACTGTTTCAGGTCAGTGTTATAACCTGGAGAAGGACTCTGTGCCTGGGGTGTCAATTGATCTGGAGTGTAACCTGGCCAGCATGGATACCCTGGAGTTTGTGCTGGTCCGAGAAAACCGTAAGACTTTCAAAAACATATTAGCCACGCTCTGGGAAAACGGGGCTTAATGCATGTCTTGAAGTGTAGTCTCAGATTAGCCTGAGCAGTCTGCTAATGCTCATCAGGGACAACACTTTCAGTTTGTTATGTTTTTGGTTGTAATGAATTCTTTTCTTAATGAAAATCCAGTTGAGATGAAAAGCAGTCTGCACTGGCTAATCAGGGACGACACTTTCCGCTTTTTTGATTTTTTTTTTAAAGAAAGTCTTTAGAAAATGAAAATCCTGTCAAGGCGGAAAGCGTCGTCCTTGATTTGCCAGTGCAGACTGCATAGACTAATCTGGCACGATACTATACGCACTTGCATAAAACCCCGTTTTTCCAGAGCGAGGCTCATGTGTCGTGTAGCAACAGTTGTGCGATAGCCTTCTGATATAATCTTTTTTGTGACTCTTAATGTTTGGACACTGAACAAATAAAAATATATTGTAATTTGCGCAAAATCATAGATAATATTAGATAATGTTAAATGTAAGAACACTGTATTGATTTAACATTTGTTATCCATAAACAGATATCAGTAGGGTTTTAGAAATGATAGAATTCATATTTATTGTTTTATGCTCATACCATCGCTCATTGTAAGAAACAAACACCAAGAACCAGTATGGTGTCTGATTCAAAGAATCAATATGTTGTGTCTACAAACGTTTCTCACCTTTCTGCCGCCACAGGTTCCTGAGGTGAAGCCTAAGAAGTGGACAATGATAAGTCTTTGTTTTTGGAAAATTGGGCTCAATGCATGTGCATAAAGTGTCGTCCAAGATAAGTGTGTGCAGTCTGAGGAGAGCTTTCCTCTTTTATAGAATCTTATGTTTTAAATGAAGTCTTTTCTTTCCAGTTAAGGCCGAAAGTGTCATCCCTGATTAGCCTGTGCGGACTGCAAAGGCTTATCAGGGACAACTTTACGCCAATGCATTTAACCCTTAACTCACAGAACAGGGCTCATGTGTGACAGTGTGTTATGTCTACAAACGTTTCTCGCCTTCCCCTTGTCCACAGGTTCCCGAGGTGACGCCACAGAAATTGACAATGGCAGGTCCTCAGAGATGGCCAAGTCCCTCACGAGTCACCACTACAAGTCCTACCTGGTCAGCATGGTGCACAAACTGAGGACCAACACAGAGGTGCAGTTAGGTGAGGCATTTACAGCTTGCGCTAGGGATTAGGGATTCTCATTCTTGGAAATCTGGGCTAAATGCATGTGCATAGTGTTGTCCCAGATTAGCCTTTAAAGTCCAAACAGGCTAATCAGGGACAACACTTTTCGCTTTAACTTGATTTTTCGCTAAGAAGATACTTTCTTTAAGTGAAAAATATCTCAAAAGTCGAAATTGTTGTCCATGATAAGCCTGTGCGGACTGCAATTATACCCAGATTTCCCAGAATGCACAAACTGAGGACCAACAGGAGGTGCAGCTCTGTACGACATTTATGCCATCTTATTTTCTCCTTTCCCATGTCAATATTTTACGCGTTTATAGAATTTTTGGTTTCAAGGAAGTTTCTTCTAGACTAAGCAAACAACTTGTCCATGGGGAAAGTGTCGCCCATGATAAGCATGTGCAAACTGCATTAAGCCCCATTTTCCCAGATTCTTTGGTTACAAAGCTAACAAATTTGAAATCCTATCAAAATACATGTTGTATGCCCCGTTATTATTTAAATGCATATATTATTAGTTGATAAAACAGGATGGCGGTGTTTGTACCTTTAAATTACGTGGGTATTCCATGCTTGTGGTGATCTGTATATTATCTGCTGAGTCTTGTCACTTGTGCATGTGCCTTAAGTTCAGTCCTCACAGACTAATCAAGGACAACACTGTCAACCTTAGCTTGGTCGCTGAGAAGAGACTTAAAAGAAAAAAACTAAAAAAAGCAGAAAAAGGCGTCTGTGATTAGCCTTGGACGACATTTTACGCAAATGCATTAAGTCCAGATTTCCCAGAACGCTTCTCTGTTCAATTCTTGGGTTGATGTTCCAGGGATAAGCGGAGAAAAGGTAGACATAGACCCTGTGGTAAGCAAAAGCAGTGCGAGAATCTTCCGACAGAAGGCGGTTACCTATGACGCTGATAATATTGCATCATGTGATATCTTTGAGGCGAAAAATGGTGGTAATTTACTGATTGTTTGGATTTTGGTTTTCAGGCTCGACAGATTATGAGCAGACTTGCATAATAAACTATATAGATGAACAGGCATGCATTTGTAAACAATCTGAGGTAATTTTTGCAACGATTGTTTCTATCCCTACACACAAACTGTTTCTTGAAAGTACCACTGCACTTTTTAACATACAAGATTCAAACATGCATGCATTCTTCCTTATTAAATGAGCGTGTGTATGAGTAATTGTCACCGCCCTCTGTTAAAAATTGCTCAAGTTATGCCCCCTTTTAAAATTATAGCTTTTATATCATGTTTATTATGACTTGTATGGTGCTGTTTTGTACTGTTAGGGCAATCGGTCACTTGCCTTAAATAAAGGACCAACTAATTGTTTTTAATGAAAATTCAATACTGCTCCAGCAGCTGGAGTTTCACTTCTTTATATTGAGTAAAACTTTATCAGGGGTATACGTTACTACTCTGACAAGCTCAATTCTACTCTGACATGTCATCGGCTCATTGCTTTGATCATGATGGTGATGGTGTTGGTGATGGTAATGATGGTGGTGATGATGATAATAATGTTGGTGATGGTAATGATGATGGTGGTGTTGATGATGATGGATTGGTGACAGTGGTGGTGAGTTTTATGGTTTTGGGGGTGATGCTGATGATGATTGTGGTGGTGGTGGTAGTGATGATGAAGAAGATTATCATGATAGTGGATATGATAATGATGATGGTGGTGGTTGTAGTGATGGTGATGATGATGGTGGTGGTTGTAGTGATGATGATTATGATGATGGAAGTGGTTGTAGTGATGGTGATGATGATGGTGGTGGTTGTAGTGATGGTGATTATGATTATGATGATGGTGGTGGTTGTAGTGATGATGATTATGATGATTATATACAACAATGATGATAGTCTTACAACACTCCAACTCCATTAGGCCTTCATATATATTTCCGCAAGCCTCTTATAGCTAAGAAACTCGTTACAACTTCAACAGAACAATCACAAGATATTCTTTTCATCCATACATATTATATCTCTGTTTCTGTTGTGCAGGTAAATCAGTGTTCCGTCTTGCCTACTTCAATGGGCACGAGTTCAAACACCGCGACTTTGAGGCAGACACTGCAGTGTGTTATGAGATTGCACTGAAGTTTAACAACATACTGGAGCTCAGGTTGAGTCCTGTAGGGAAGGAATACGTTGCCAACAGAGACAAGAAGTTTATGAAGAAGCGGGATTCTTTATTGATGTGAAACTTAAATACTGTTTATTGTTTAATCATTAGTATTAATGGGAAATTATTTTCGTTGCTTTTGTGGGTTGACCAATCCACAAACTTAACACAAATACATTTGTAAAATGGCTTAGGCAAATTCTTGCTTTTTTCCGAAATCAGAAATCAATGGTTTACGTGTCCATACAAGTCTTTTTTTTAAACCACGAATTGAATGCCAACGAATGTAAATGATTTTGAAGTTCTTTGAAGGTGGAAATGTCTTCTTTGCTACAATACTTTTTTAATTTGTTTTAAATGGTTTGCTTTTCTACAGCCCATTTAATTGTAACCAGGAATGCCTATTAGAATGTCTTGATTTCCCAATAAAATTTGTTTTGGGGGAATTTTAAACTTTGCCATTTTCTGTACATGTCTAGTCATGTTATGACTTTGAGTTTGTTTTACACTTATTTATATTTATAAATATTAACTGTACTGTTTCAAATCCATAGTCTTATTGAGACATAATCAGCAGCAAAAGCGACAGCAACAACAGAAGCAGCAGCAGTAGCATCCTTCTCATCATCAGTATCATCATCGTCGTCATCATCAACATTCCCATCCTCATCAATATCATCATTACCTGTGGCAGCTCAAACAATATCAACATCGTCATTGTTGTCGTATTCATTATTGTTCCGTCTGTTTTTCATATTATCATTAAAATCAACATCGTCGGAAACAATTACATTAGGAACAAATGGACTGAAATCCTAACATGTGCATTAGATTATCATTATCATGACAACAACATTAACAATATGAAATGGCATTAAGTCATGATAGACATACGGGAATCATTTAGGAATGTAAACTCTTAGCCTCGTTACAAGAATTGAATACACATTAAAATACTCTGTAACCAGTCAAGTATGCATGCAATCAATTTTGCAGATGCAACATACTGCATACTGTTCGGAAAATGTATCACACTTTTATACATAATATATACACATATATACATATCAAATTGGTGTTATACAGTCACATGTAATACTTTTCTAGTTTATGGTTTGATCTTTAACATAATTGATCGACAATCGCATTGGCATCAGAGTCAATTTACTGTAAAAATCAAAATGTTGCTGTTCTGTTGTTTAGATATGTAAAAATGTTTTCAATTATTGACACAATCAACAAGTTAATATCAATTGTATGTCGCATGTATCACTTCACTAGGTCAAGGTGGTACATTAATTGATCTGAAGTCCAATTGATATGCGGCATCCGTCAAAAAATGTCAAGTCAGTGTAGACGTTTTTTAAAAACTCCTCATCTATGATATTGTTAACATAATCACCATCATCAGCAACACTGTCACGTACAGACCAGGCAGCAGAAGACCGATAGTCGGTGTTAGGTGTCCGGTCATAAATTCTAAATCGTTTCACTTCAACGTGCTCTAGAGCGTCAAGTTCCTGTTGGATGGGAATGTATTCCTCTGGTGGAATCTTATTGATCACGAGATAATCCTCAATTTTAAAACAAGCGAATTCCAACCTACACTCAAGTGATTGAGTGCATGCAGACAGTTTGTTCATCAGGTGGCGAAGTTCTGATGGAGACAATCTATCATAACAGGCAGTCAAATACTTCAATGATGGAGGAAGCTGTAGGTCGATATATTCATGTGAAATAGAATACACTGCAAGCGTTTCCAGCTGTGAGAGGTATGTTAGTGACAGTACATGAGGTACATTATGATCATGCAGTCTCAGATGCTTTACATTCAGACCGTGCAGAGTCTCCCCTAGACCAGGAATATCTCTATAAACAGTGAGTGTACATGTATTGTTTACATCCGTTATTATTGATGCATCTACTACTGGATACTCCATAAACTCCATAAATGAAACGTACAACGAGAGATTACACATCACCTTATGATCGAGTGTCAACATCGTGCTTAACAGACTGCGTAGCCAGGTGGAGTCATTGAGTTCACTTTTAAATATTAAATAAATGTATTCTATGGACTGGAGTACTGGAGTATAGTCTGCACATGTCACTGGATCAGCACCGTTAAGTAGACACCATGTATGAACGACACTGTTGAAATCAAACCCTAGCAATTCAATGTGAGTAAGTTTGTTAAGTATGAGAAGCGGTTTCGGTAACACTTTCACATCATTGCTGATAGTTAAAGAATTTAAATTTTCGAACAGTGACAAATCAAGTCCATCATATGTTGTAAGTATTTCAATACGTTGAAGAGTCTTATAATTATTAAGAGAGAGTGGTAATAAAGTTACTTTATGGTTAAGATTAATTGATTGTATGTGTTCACAATGTGACAAGTCGAGCGCTTCACATTTACAATCTATCTCCAGATGTGTCAACTTCTTCAGTCCCACCAGCGCATGTGGTTGCAATGTATGCATAGAATTATAGTGTACATAACATCGGAGCTTTAGCCGTTCAAGGTTGTGACACGATGACAAGGCGATCTCGATACCAGATTCAGACGATCTGAATTGTTCCTCGTCGTCTCGTGTAGAGACGCCATGATCCTTACGTGCAGGTAAGGCAACAGGTCCAGGTCCCTGACAACGGGAAGACGACGCGTCTTGTGAACGTATTGTTACAGGTTTGTTGTCAATGGAAACACATAAAGATCGAGCCCGTGAAGTGTTCAGTGCCCAGATCTGGATTAAATCTTTGGCATCATCACTGTTGTCGAATTTAAAGTGACTCAGATGTAGGTGTATTGGAGTGTTCTTGTTGGCTACAGCCTCCCTATAACCCGAGAGGATGCAGTTTTGGAAAGAATCGTCAAACTTGCTATTAAAGTCAAGCTCATCCTGGAAAGAATCGTCAAACTTGCTATTAAAGTCAAGCTCATTCATGAGTGTAGATAGTTTATTCGCTGCAGAAATGTTGAAGCCACACAGGAATATAAATATTTGAGATATGTCAAGATATGAATTGTCATGGCATTTGAGATACCCGGAAATGACGCCATCAATTACGTCTGCATTCATATGGATATGAAAAGCAGTGAGGAATTCCTGGATTGTTTTATGGACAAACGACACTGTCTGATCAGTACGTTTTTTACCTTTTCTTTCAGATAATAATCCTGAATCTAGTGCGAACTGCTTTGCAGTTTCAGGCAAATGAGCCCTCAAGTCTATGTCGCTGAACACGAGTGATGATTCTTTTTTATTTGAAAACAAAAATGAGAACGCAGCTTTGGCTATAGCATCTATATGTTCCATGTTTGGTTTAACATACTCCGTGAGAGAAAAACAGTTTACTGGTAATGGGTGGTATCGATCGAAATAACCAGTTTGTGAGTTAGCTTTTATACACATATTATCAAGCATAGTAGTGTACAGTTCACACAGTGACGATCCGGTAAGACGTTTCGCTCCATCATCAACCCACGTACAAAGGACAAGAGTGTTCAGCATAGGCGAAGATGATATCGACTCAAGGTTGTGACTGTGGAGGAATTTTTCAAACAGCTTCACGCTTTCTTTGATGTCATTTGATTCGTCAAGTAGGCATCTTAATATATTTTCATTGAATTCTTTAGGATTGCTTATACCCTCTAGACCCAACAAAATGTCAATTTGTAAATTGCTGATACGTTTATCAGCCAGTTTCCATGGTCTAGAAGTTGTCAGTACAATGCACTGGTCCTTAGGAATTCCGTCCATGACAGGCAGAGATTCTATACATGGCCACTCATCCAAACCGTCTTGAATGATTAGATACATTACATTTTTCAATATTTTTAAGACCAGTTTGTACGCACTCTCCCATTCGTCTTCCGGATACATTTTGTGGATGAGCTGGGTTTCTATCATGCGAGTTACATGTGTCTGTTCTCTCGAATCGCGCAACGAGATGAAAACCAGAACCCTGAATTTCTGAAGGGTATCAACGTCACCAAACATCTTTTGTTCTTTTGTAGATTTCACGATCGGCGCATGCACATTACACCAATCGTGAACTAATTTGGTAGCAAAATACGATTTTCCGCTGCCAGGCTCACCTTGTAAATATATACGGCTTAACCCTCCGGAAAAGCAATCGCTGTATTTGTGTATTTGTTCTTGTTGCACGCGTTTACCATCTTTTTCGATTTTCATCTTGTGTATTTTTTGAGTGGCATAGATGTCTTGTATTCGTTTATTGAGACTGGTGTCTAATGTGGACAGGGGTACGCAGATTACACTGTGACGGTAATGGTCTATCAATCGCCTGAGAAGATCTGAAATAATAATGAAGCTCAATAACAAAGGATTACGTTATTGGACGTTCATCCTTATAACAAATGTGTTGAGCAATTTGCATTATGATTGGACCAAACATGACATTGTGTCTCCTAGAGTGTTAAAACGGCTATTAACCTGAAACCATTTTAAACTAAGCCTATATACAAAAAAGATCAATGTTCTGGCCAAATTTGATGAACTAGTGAATTCTAGAGTGTAAAGAAGTGTTTTTTCCTTTTTATCAAACTTTTGACCGCGCGTGATTCCGGTTCAAACTCCAGGCCGAGATTATACTGGGAATAATGTTCTGACCAAGTTTCATGAAGATTGGACAATGAATGTGGCCTCTAGAGTGTTAACACCGCATACATTATAAGTTTACGATAGATGGCGGATGATTCGCGGCAGATGACGGACACAAAGTGATCACAAAGCTTCCATTTAGCACATGTTTTATTCCGGAGACTCTCAAAGTTACATTTTATTTTTTCTCTGAACCAGTGTATCGCACGTTGAATGATTAATTTAAATTAGGGATGCAAGAGGTTACAAAAATCATTAACAGGTTAACCTTTTGCCGTAACCGGTTATTAACCGGTTAACCGAAGCACATGAAGTAATAATAATGATTAAGAGTAAGTAAAAATGTCATACCGCTCGAACCGCACTATAGAAACAAAAGTAATTTCAGATTTGACAACGCTTGCGTTTATAACATGCCAGTTTCGTAATAAAATGTATTATATATATAATTTTTCCTACGTAAATGCATTGGAGAAAAAAAAATGAAAAACTACAATATCTTCATTTTCACGTGTCATTAACTTATTTTTGGTTGGGCCGCTTTTATTACGTTCGCTCACAAAAATGGTGTGTTCCTTTGTTCAGTCGGTTTTAATTTTTGAAACTCAAATTGACTTCATATTCAAATCATTTTTTTCCTTCCAGTGAGACGTAAAGTGGGTGGTTCAACGAACCCACATCTCTTCTTATTCGATAATTGCATATTTGTTGTTTGCATTTTAGCGTCTGTTGCCGAAGTATTATCGTTTGATATTCATTATACATTTTAAAAATGAGGGTAAAAAAGGACACTAATTGAAATTTAATAACTTATATAATCAGTATACGTATTTAATAGCGAAGTAACTAAGTATTATGATCTCAAATACTTACAGTTACGTATGTTTGTTAACGTACCATAGCGCGCAAATTTTAAGCAATTACACAAAAGATAAATGTAACGGTTTTATTTTTTAAATATTTTTAATTGATGTTTAATTATTTAATAAGTTAATAATTTACTTTCTTAAATAAAACTTACATTGGACGGTAATGGTGGAATCGTTGGTTGTAAATTATACTAATAATATTATATTCTGATAAAGAAATACGCCGTAAACTCGACAAAATTTCAACAACGAATGCAATTCTTGATAAAATTGTTACTAATAAACACGGTATTTTCGAGAGCAATCTGTGATGGATATTGGTTAACAAAACATCAAAATAAGCCTTCCAATGTATCAACTGATTTTTATCGCGTGTTCGATTAAGTGTAAATAAAGTCTTCGCTAATAGCTCGCACTCCCCGCAGTTCGCTAGTTACATTTTCTCGAGTCAAACAAAACAATAGGGCCAATTATCAAAATGTTACCCCTTTTTGTTATCACAAAGGTATTGATTTATTGCTTTATTACTTTGATTGCTGACACGTTATTTATTACCGTCGATGGTGCGGCATGTTGTTTTAACTAATCGCCAGCGCAAGTTGGCAGTATGTCACGCGCAAAAAGAAAAATTATACGAATTTTTCCATGAAAAAAATATAATCAATTACTTTTTCCCATGTTAACGTTTTCCGGAAAATGTAACCGGTTAACTGATCGTTTCGGTAGGTAAACCGGTTAACCTCTTGCATCCCTAATTTAAATCCCATGTCTACCATTTACTTACATATACAGGTAAAGACAATCAAATGGATAACACTGTTTTAATGAGCTTTTAACATACAATGTATACAATTCACAAAATACTCAATACATTAAATTATTTTTTTCACCAGGAATAATGGTGATACCAGGCATATTTATATGTGAAGCCTGTGTATGATTTGGTGTGTATGTGGAGAATGGCCGTATACATAATGTAATGACCAATCCCCTAAATTAGTTATGTTTCCGGGCCAAGAATCGAGCCTACCGACCCTGATGTATGTGGCTCTGCGCTCTAGCAAGATGTTATTACAATAGCAACACGCTTATAAAAATAAATCATGTTGTATCCCTCCGTGGTCCATTCGAAAGTAGTGCCTATTTCTAAAGAGATCCTTTTCTCTTCGGGTTTAAAAGCAATTTAGCGATGGCACCCATGCCTTTTGCAATTAATTCCTGCATCCTATGTGTGTCTGCAACATTTCGGTGCATTTCATTGGGGATTACGTTGAAAGATGAACGTTTGGGGTGCTTTTATTGAAGTACGGGGCTTTTGTTGAAATTTCAATTGTTAAACTCTGTTTTCCGAGGGTGCTTGCCTTTGAGCGAATTTACTTTCTTAGAAGTTGCGAGACCATATATTTTTGAGTGCATTTATTGAAGAGGACAGATTTATCTTTAAAATGATACCGGTGTTGCAAAATTTGGTATATCAGAAAAATAAGAAAAATGCTTTGTAAGTTGGCGGTTTTATAATGGGACCCTATGGGAAATGGAATTAGTGTATTATAACTCTAAAACAGCGCATATACCGAGTCTTCGGGGCCAATATTTAAGAAAATCACTATTAAGATGGGTTATTTTATTGATTTGATTACTTTTAGCGGGAAAACAAATGATTTATATAATAATCGATGTGTTTTATACTTTTTTAAGGGAAAACGTAAATGTTCAGGTAAAAAAAAGTAAAAAAAAGTACGGACACCCGACTTTTGCGCCGCGGTGCTCACTCGATAGTGCTTTAAGAAACTTTCAGCACGTTTAACACATCAGTTATGTCCATTGCATGCAAATACGTGTAGATCAGCTGCTCATTTCTTTGTTTTATATGATTTGCACGCGAATTTAGGTCGTATAACCTTCAGAATCCAAGTACAGAAAACGGAAGCAAGATGGCTTATATTGTGTGATACTCAAATGCTTTGTTAAGTTATTTCTAGTTGTCAGATCGACCTGAAATTTTGTATTTGTGGTACTAATAGATTAATAATGATGTAGATGCGTTTTCTTTATGATCCGAACAGTTAATGTTTCCTTTAAGGTTACACCACACTAAATCATTTTGTATCCCTCCGTGGTCCATTCGAAAGTAGTGCCTATTTCTAAAGAGTTCCTTTTCTCTTCGGGTTTAAAAGCAATTTAGCGATGGCACCCATGCCTTTTGCAATTATTTCCCTCATTTATTGAAGTACGGGGATTTTGTCGAAATTTCAATTGTTAAACTCTGTTTTCCGAGGGTGCTTGCCTTTGAGCGAATTTTTCTTTCTTAGAAGTTGCGAGACCATATATTTCTGAGTGCATTTATTGAAGAGGACAGATTTATCTTTAAAATGATACCGGTTTTGCAAAATTTGATATATATGAAATATAAGAAAAATGCTTTATAAGTTGGCGGTTTTAAAATGGGACCCTATGGGAAATGGAATTAGTTTATTATAACCTTAAAAAAGCGCATATACCGAGTCTTCGGTGCCAATATTTAAAGAAAATCACTATTAAGATGGGTTATTTTATTGATTGGATTACTTTTAGCCGGAAATCATATGATTTATATAATAATGGATGTGTTTTCTACTTTTTTAAGGGAAAACGTGAATTTGCGGGTAAAAACAAGTAAAAACAAGAAATGTGTTTGTCAGAAACACTATGTCCCCTTCTGCGCCGCTTTGATTTAGTTTTTTTGACCTTTGACCTTGAAGGATGACCTTGACCTTTCACCACTCAAAATGTGCAGCTCCATGAGATACATATGCATGCCAAATATCAAGTTGCTATCTTCAATATTGCAAAAGTTATTGCAAATGTTAAAGTTGGCGCAAACCAACAGACCAACCAACCAACAGACAGGGCAAAACAATATGTCCCCCACTATAGTGGTGGGGGACATACAAAAGTACGGACACCCGACTTTTGCGCCTCGGTGTTCACCCGATCTTGCTTAAAGAAACTTTCAGCACGTTTAACACATCAGTTATGTCCATTGCATGCAAATAAGTGTAGATGAGCTGCTCATTTCTTTGTTTTATATGATTTGCACGCGAATTTAGGTCGTATTACCTTCGAAATCCAAGTACAGAAAACGGAAGCCAGATGGCTTATCATGTGTGATACTCAAATGCTTTTTTAATGTATTTCTAGTTGTCAGATCGACCTGACATTTTGTATTTGTGGTACAAATAGACAAATAATGATGTAGATGCATTTTCTTTATGATCCGAAAAGTTTAAGTTTCCTTTAAGGTTACACTACACTAAATCATTTTGTATCCCTCCGTGGTCCATTCAAAAGTAGTGCCTATTTCTAAAGAGTTCCTTTTCTCTTCGGGTTTAAAAGCAATTTAGCGATGGCGCCCATGCCTTTAGCAATTATTTCCCGCATCCTCTGTGTCTGCAACATTTTGGTGTATTTCATTAGGAATTACGTTGAAAGATGAACGTTTGGGGTGCTTTTATTGAAGTACGGGGCTTTTGTCGAAATTTCAATTGCGAAATTCTGTTTTCCGAGGGTGCTTGCCTTTCAGCGAATTTTACTTTCTCAGGAGTTGCGAAACCATATACATGTATGTTTGAGTGCATTAATTGAAAGAGGACAGATTAATCTTTAAAATGATACTGGTCTTGCAAAATTTGATATATAGGAAAAATGCTTTGTAAGTTGGCGGTTTTATAATTGGACCCTATGGGAAATGGAATAAGTGTATTATAACCATATGTTCAGGAAAAGGTTCTTTGTTTAACGCGGTCAGGTTAGGAAACTTTTATAAACGGCGTGCGCGCCCAATATGTTTCAATTTGTAACGAGACCCAAACCGTCGGGAAAAGACATTGTGAAGAGTATACTATCACATTAAATAGCGCAGGTGGTGACAGATTCTGAAATATTTGGCTCAAAACACCGCTGCTCTTCCGTGTCTCAAAAACTAACAACATCGTGATTTCCACTGGCTTGTCATTGATGAAGAGGGTTTGGCAATGTGTGTATGATCTGAGAATGAAAGGCAGGAGTGTTGAAACTGGTTTAAACAAAATGACTCCATCATCCATTTGTCAATATACAATAAGTACTAATATTTACAAACAACCACCGTCACTGTGAATTTATAATGACTTAATTGGAATAAGAATTGCTGAGAATTATCAATATCCAACAATTAAGCGCTAATCTGATCCAGAAATATGTACGTTTTGATCAAATTGTAAAAAAAACTAATTGACAAATAGTTTTGAGGGAAAAAACTAATTGTTACAAAAAGCTTGCAGTGAAAACTAATTGACCCAAAATCTTATCTGTTGCCCTGTAATCCCATGGAAAGCTGATAACGTAACGCAAAATGAGTATAACATATTTAATAAATTTAATAAATTAAAACAAAAATGTTTATATATAGCCAGTCTATGAAAACTTCCATTACAGCATTTAGTTTACACCCATTTATTTAGGCTCGAATGCATCGAAAGCCTCATGCTTATTGAAACGCTCTGAAGTCCGTTTCCTGGGCTTAGAACCAGTATTTGGTGCCTTTGAGAGATATCTTGAGAACGCTCCCACAGTGGGGATCGAACCCGTGACCTTCAGATCGCTAGGCGTACACCATATCCATTACGCCAAGGCAATCTTAAAGCATTTGAGTTAATGATTTGCATCACACAGAAGAGGAAAATATTATTATACAATATTTCACACCAAACATAAAACCCCTGACTCTTGCGGTTTCATAGACACATACGAAATGACGGACGATTAACATCAAGGTGTCCTTAAAGCTTCCCAAAAGCATAAGGTGCTCAGGTAAGCTAAAGAAAGACATATTGAAAAACATAAAGACATATTCAGAAGAATGACTGACTGACAATTAGACAGACACACACACACAAACAGACAGACAGACAGACATTCAGTCAATGTTACCATATGAGATTTGAACAATTACTGAGTCTTCTAAAAAAGTAAACATACATCGGATGCCACGATGAGTGAAGCTGTTGAATTCTGCCCTTATGTATGTAATATTAAGTACTAACATTCAGAAGTAACGTGTCTAATGAAAACATAATTTTATAGATATATATAAATATGACATTTTAAAAGAAAATACGTTCGCCTTACATACGTAATATGACAAGACTTATTTCCACACGAATGATTTTTCTCTTTTATTTGACTGTCAAAGGCACCTACAATGGTCGAAATCTTAATACATTTCCACTAAAGCCCGTTCAATATCCGCTATTGTCCCTAATAATACGTAACCGAATGAAATCTAAGGAAACAAGAGGGCCATGTATCGCTCCACTGATATTTTATGCGATAAAAACGTGCAATGCGCACGGGTTGAACTAATTATGTAAACAACGTCCTAGACTGGTCTGAGCATATGCAGAAATGTTTTCGATCTAGCTTTTGAACTGATGGGTATTCATATTAACGGCAATAAAAAAGCTTATACATTTTATTTATTTTTATATATGGGATGATAAAGTTCCAAATGCCATTCTTGGCCTTTCAATAGACCATAACTCCTTCTGAAGAGTTTGTTTTCGTTTGAAAACAGGACTTCCGGTTCCAAAAAGAAGAAATTGATCATGATGAGCAATTGCTCCTTTTATCACAATGAGTCCTACCCCACCCAGCCAATTTTTAATAGTCCTTTACAATATTATTTCTCGTCTGCAATCTCTTCCAACTTGGGGCAGTCCAAAATGTTGCGTTTGGTAAAGGGTTAACATTTATGGATAGTTAACATGTTGGTCTACCTTTCACGCTCGACATGTATGCATTTATCTCTTATAATTTATATAATATAATTAAAAAAATATGTCAAGTGTATTTTGATAAACCTTAAGTTTGAGAAGAAAATAGTATATTCATCCCATAATGATTAAATAGCAAAAGTTCAACGACTTCCTGTGGTAATGTTTTTTGATGAATCAAATTTTCTTGAACAACTTTTTAATGGGAGCCTTTAAGGGATAAATATCGCCCCAGTGGCATTATTTGAACAAACTTGGTAGAGAACTATAAGATGTCACTACATACCAAATTTGGTAGCCCTATGCCAAATGGTTATGGACAGGAAGATTTTTAAAGTTTGCACAAAAGAGGCTTTATATAAGCATATGTTCAGTTTTGTGACTGCCGAGGCAGGGTCAAATTTAAGCCCAGGGGAATAATTTGAACACATTTGATAGAGGACTATAAGATGTCACTTCATACGAAATTTAATAGCCCTAGGCTCTATAATTATGAACAAGAAGATGTTTTAAGTTTGCACAAAATAGGCCTTATTTAAACATATGTTTATTTTTGTGACCCCCGGGGCAGGGTAAAATTTAACCCCCAGGGGCATAATTGGAAAAATCTTGGTAGAAAACTTTAAGATTTTAATACATACCAAATTTGGTAAAAATAGGTCCAATGGTTATGGACGAGATTTTAAAAGTTTGCACAAAAAAGGCCCAATGTAAGCATATGTTCATTGTGTGACCCCTGGGGAGCGGTCAAATTTGATTCCACGGGCTTGATTTGAATAAACTTGGTAGAGGACTATTTGATGTCACTACATACCAAATTTTGTAGCCCTATGCCATATGGTTATGGACAAGACGATTTTTAAAGTTTGCCTAAAATAGGCCTTATTTAAGCATACAATGGATGTTCATTTCTGTGACCCCCGGGGCATGCAGGGTCAAATTTGACACCAGGGGCATAATTTGAACAAACTAAGTAGATAACTATTAGATGTCACTACATACCAAATTTGGTAGCCCTAGGCCCTACGGTTATGGACAAGAAGATTTTTAAAGTTTTCACAAAATAGGCTTTATATAAGCATATGTTCATTTTTGTTACCCCCAGGGCAGAGTCAAATTTGACCCCAGGGGCATAATTTGAACAAACAAAGTAGAGAACTATTAAATGTCACTACATACCAAATTTGGTAGCACTGGGCGCAATGGTTATGGACAAGAAGATTTTTTAAAGTTTGCACAAAATAGGCTTTATATAAGCATATGTTCAATTTATTGACCCCCAGGGCGAAGTCACATTTGACCCAGGGGCATAATTTGAACAAATTTGAAAGAGGTTCACCCTAGGAACATTTGTGAGAAGTTTTAACAGATTTGGACTTGTAATGTAGGAGAAGAAGATGATTTAACGCACGCACGACGGACACAGGACCATGACATAAGCGCCAATGGCCTCTGGCCAGTGGAGCTAAAAAAACTATAGCTAGTAGCAATAATAAAGCAATCAATCCAAAAATGATCTTTAAACGATTCCAAAATTACCGGTAATATATATAATATTATTGAGTGGATTTGTATATGTATCCTCTACGACATTATGTTTTAATAAGTGTTACGTGCACTTTGAAGATAGCGGGTCCAAATATTAACAAGCAAATTCGTAGCATTGATATCCCCCGCAAGATATATTTTGTTTAAGATGGGTGCAAATCGGATGGATGAACATACTACGAGTAAAAAGCATTTTTTCAAGATACAAAGGGCCATAACTCTGTTATTAACAGATGGTGTACAATGCCATTTGGTGTACATCATCATCTTATCCATATAAATATATATACTCATACCAAGTTTCTATGAACTCTTCCAAAGCACTTCCAAGATATGGCTCCGAACACAAAAGTGCCTACAGTAAAAAGCATTTTTTCAAGATACAAAGGGCCATAACTCCGTTATTAACAGATGGTGTACAATGCCATTTGGCGTGCATCATCGTCTTATCCATATATATACTCAAACCAAGTTTCAATGAAATCCACCAAAGCACTCTCAAGAAATGGCTCCGGACACAAAAGTGCCGGACGGACAGCCGGACGGACGGACAGCCGGACGGACGGACAGCCGGACGAACAGGCCGGCCGGACAACACCAAACCAACATCCCTCCGCCTCTGGCGGGGGATAAAAAGAATGAATGGCATGTTTAAGTCAATATTAGGCAACTCATTACTGGCATGTTTATCTTATTATAACACGTATCGTTTTACACTCCGTAGTTGGGCATGTATATTGCTTATATGTTATGTGTTTGCTTACCGTTACATTGCATTTCGAAATCTGTGTCCTCCTTTTGTGTCTTGATGCCTATGCTATCTTTAGTAAGATCTGCTAGGAGTGTTTTTGCTTGTTTCGAAAGTTCGGTCACACCAGCCTCTGTGGCAGAAGTAACAGCGTCACATCCTTCCATCGTGGCCGACTCTATGACCCGCTGTCCTTTGATCACGGTAGCCTTTACTTCCGTCACACCAGCCTCTGTGGCAGAAGTAAGCGCGTCATGACCTTCCATTGTGGCCGACTCTACGACCCCCTGTCCTTTGATAACTGTAACATTGACTTCCGTCACACCAGCCTCTGTGGCAGAAGTAACAGCGTCATGACCTTCCATTGTGGCCGACTCTATGACCCACTGTCCCTTGTTAACTGTAGTCTTAACTTCCGTCACACCAGCCTCTGTGGCAGATGTAATAGCGTCATTACCTTCTATTTTGGCCGACTCTATGACCTGCTGTCCTTTGATCACTGTAGTCCTAACTTCCGTCACACCAGCCTCTGTGGCAGAAGAAACAGCGTCATGACCTTCCATTGTGGCAGACTCTACTACCCGCTGTCCTTTGATCACTGTAGCCTTGACTTCCGTCACACCAGCCTCTGTGGCAGAAGTAACAGCGTCATGACCTTCCATTGTAGCCGACTCTATGACCCACTCTCCTTTGATCACTGTGGCCTTAACTTCCGTCACACCGGCCTCTGTGGCAAAAATAACAGCGTCACGTCCTTCCATTGTGGCCGACTCTACGACCTGCTGCCCTTTTATCATTGTAGCATTAACTTCCGTCACACAAGCCTTTGTGGCAGAAGTAACAGCGTCATGACCTTCCATTGTGGCCGACTCTATGGCCCATTGTCCTTTGATCACGGTAGCCTTGACTTCCGTCACACCAGTCTCTGTGGCAGAAGAAACAGCGTCATGACCTTTTATTGTGGCCGACTCTACGACCTGCTGTCCTTTGATTACTGTAGCCTTGATTTCCGTCACACTAGCCTCTGTGGCAGAAATAACAGCGTCACGTCCTTCCATTGTGGCCGACTCTATGACCTGTCGTCCTTTGATCACTGTAATATAGGGAGGTATATTGAATAATAGAGGCGAAACCATGGTATTCTCATATGAACTGTAATCAATGGAGGTATATCGAATGACAGAGACGCGACCATGGTATTCTTATATGAACTATTGTCAAGGAATGAATAATGAATAATAGCGGCGCAACCTTGGAATTCTCATATGAACTGTAATCAAGGGAGGTAAAGTGAATGACAGAGACGCAACCATGGTATATTTATATGAACTGTAATCAAGGAAAAATACTGAATGAGGGAGACGAAACCATGGTATTCTTATATGAGCTGTAATCAAGGAAAGAATACTGAATGAGAGAGACGAAACCATGGTATTCTTATTTGAACTGTAATCAAGGCAAGAATACTGAATGAGAGAGTCAAAACCATTGTATTCTTAAATGAACTGTAATCGAGGCAAGAATACTGAATGAGAGAGACGAAACCATGGTATTCTTATATGAACTGTAATCAAGGAAAGAAAACTGAATGAGAGAGACGAAACCATTGTATTCTTATATGAACTCTAATCGAGGAAAGAATACTGAATGAGAGAGACGAAACCATGATGATGGTATTCTTATATGAACTGTAATCAAGGAAAGAATACTGAATGAGAGAGACGAAACCATGGTATTCTCATATGAACTGTACTCACGGGATGTATACTAAATTATAGAGGCGTGATCATGGTATTCTCATGTGAACTGTAATCAATGGATATTACTTACTAAGTAATGACAAAGCACGACCCTGGTATTCTAATATGAACCAACATCATTCATATAAGCCTAGATAGTGACGAGACGAGATAAACAATCTGACCAAGTTTTATCTAGATTAAGTCATTAAAGTGTCCCGTAGAGTGGTAACAAGGTTTTTCAAAGATCTGACCTGCTTGCCTAGTGTTAAGACGCACGTGATCCAGATTTGAACTCGACCAATACATTATCAAGATTGAGTCATTAATATTTCCTATTTAGAGTGGTAACAATGTTTTACTAAGATCTGACCTGGTGACCTAGTAGTTTGACACACGTGACACATATTAGAAGACGGCATAGATATTGTCCAGATTTACATTCTTACTTAATTTCATAAAATTGGATGGAAAATAGAGCGAAAAGTGGACCACGCACACCGTACGACCACCGGACATAGGATACTTTTTTACTAAAATGTGACCTTGGCCGAGTTTTTATTAGAACCAATGTTCTGATCAAGAAGATTGGACTAAAATGTGACCCCTAGAGTGTTCTAAAGGTTAAACTATAGTCATTCATGTATAAGGAAAATGTTCCCCTTCATGTTGCGGCCATGTTTTGTGATGAACCAGAACCGTTTTTTAACACAACTAAGACATCTTTGGAACAAATGTTCTGACCAAACTTTTTACCTCCCACGATCCAGTTTCAAACTCGGCCAAGATATTATTGCAACAAATGGTATACCAAGTTTTATGAAGATTGGTATATAAATGTGGCCTCTAAAGTGTTCACAAGATAAAAAGGACAACATACGAGATACAAGCGGCGAACGACGGGCAAAAGCCGATAACAAAAGCTCATTATGTTCAGGTGAGCTTACACTGTTACAGTATAGCCATATAGTAAGACAGGGTTCCCAGCCTTTTGTATGATCAAAATTCCCCGATTTTTCCCTGATGGAAAATAAAAATTCCATGATCATAATTTTTACTTATATCTTGTTTTAGACACCCTAAATAAATAGCAGTTGCAGACAATAACATGCATAATATTTATGTAATTTTAAAACAAATGCATCCCATCTCGCCTCACAGCCATCCTTTCCTCGGCTTTTCATGTATCTTCATTGAATGTTTTCGACACAAGTCGGGAAAGTCTGACCAAACAAAATTCCCTGATTTTTCACTGATTTCAATAACTTTTCCCATTCCCTGACTTTTTCCTGACTGGGAAAAGTGAAAGTCTTTTTCCAGGATTTCCAGAATGGCTTCAATGCCTATAGATAACACGGTATTGTGGAGGATTTTATAGATTCTTTTTCATCCCCTATAACAGCGTTAAGGGGTATTGTGTCATTTAGTGATAATACAATTCAACAACTTTTGGTATTTAAATAACAATACCTATCTATAACAGGCATTTTCAAAATTTAAAAACGCTCTCAGTCGCTTGCACGTGTAATAGTGATATAAGTAATAAATAACACTCCAAAATAGTATTTACCGATGTTATTTATGAAAAAAATATATAAAAAAACAACAACATTGTTTCTACATGTGTGTGATTGACACGAAAATATTGTTTTTATAACTGGGATGATGGTTAAGTTTTGCGGGCTTTCTGAAGCCGAGCGGGTACCGAAATCCCCAATGTTATTACATGCAAAAGTGTTATTAATTGTAGTAAACATTTCTGATCTGACATTTATCAATCATTATAACTGAAAGTGCAGAACAAATCAGTTAAGTCATTTTGTAAATAAATTAAAGTTCAATAACGGGGATTTCGGTCAGGCTACACAAAGATCTGTGGGTTACATACTGAAGCTGCCAATATCAGACGCTTGCGGGGGTACCAAAGTCCCCTAAGTTGCCTCGAGTATTGGTGTTATCAGAAATAAATAACAGGTCTACGGTGGCATGTATCGATATATTTTGTGAAAAAAATTAGCATAACATTGTTTTCACTTGTTTCTGAATCAAAATAGCCATTGATAACGGGATTTAGCTAAGTTGCGCAAAGCGGGTACCGAAATTACCTATTATTTTAATAAACACTTGATATAATTCATGTTTAATACTACTAATCAATCTTTGTAATAAAAAGTGCTACACAAACAATAAGTTATTTTCTGAAAGAAATTCACGTTCTACGACGCGGCTTTCTGTAATTCTACATGGAGCTTCAACTCGCACTTGTCAAGACCACGTTTCGGCTTTGGAAATGGTATAAATGCAATGCCTTCATTTTATCATCCTTGATACCAACTGTTCGAGTTACATTAACCCAATTGACACAGTTTGAACATATTTCCTTTCGTTTTTTAATGAAACTCGTTGAACACAATGAGACTCTAGCCATTCAGTTTGTCTAGAAAATGGCGGAAAGGTCGTTAGCAACCGGCGCGCTCGATTAATCAATCGCTGATTGGTCGATGAATATTTAGATATATAAGCATATGATTGACAGGTGGCGAGATGTCAATTGCCCCGTCCCAGGAAGGTTGCTTAGTTTTGCAACAGACCGGAACTATTTTCGAACTAAGCCGAGATATCTTTAATAGACAATAAATGTTCTGAGCAACGTTTTTGATGATTCCACCAAATATGAGACTTCTAGCGAGTTTAAAAGGTTTCACTACAGCCAAATAAGAAAGCCTGTACCGCCCTTTGGCAGCAATGTTTTTTAAACAGACCGGAATCATTTTCGAACAATGCAGATATATCATTATAACACATGTTCTAAGCAAGTTTTGTGATGATTTAACAAAAACATATTACATCTACAGTGTTAAAGCCACACACCTTGAAATCAAGTAAATGTTAATCAATACATAAAGATTCAATTTGAAAGTGAGCAAAATTTTCATGAAATTTATAGCCTAGTTAGCAAGTAATTTATAAATTTTCAAACGGTACCACTTTTAAACCCAAAAGTTTTATTTCTATACGTCAATTTCGCCAAACGCGATTATTTTAAAGTTTTTAAGTGTAAAAAAGACGGATTTCTACTTTGTAACCTGCGGATATATTCTAACTGGCATAGAGAGTTTTTTTATAAATTGGCATAAATAAAATATGTTTCTTATTTATACTTAAAGTAACATTAATACCCAAAAATCAACGGAAATGTCGTGAAGTATTTCGTAAAATAAAGATACCTAATAATAAATCAATGGTGTTTATGGCAAAAGCCAAAATTTCAAAACGAGATGTTCTCTGGTAACATGGATGTTTGCAGATATAAAATGCGTACTTTTATTTCTTTGTGCCTCAATTAATTTCATTTTATAACCCCCGAATATATCTATTAATACGCAAAAAAATAAAAACTATTATTTTATATCTACAAACATCCATGTTCCCAGAAAAAATCTTGTTTTGAAATTTTGGCTTATGCTATAAGGGACATTGATTTATTATAAGGTATCTTTATTTTACGATATACTTTACGAAATTTCCGTTGATTGTTTAGTATAAATGTTACTTTAAATTTACTTTGCCAAATAAGGTGTGTGGCTTTAACAACGTTTCACTAAGTCATAAAAGGTAAAGTGCCACCCCAATCACAGCCAAGATTACCAATGGACCGGAACCATTTTTGAACTCAACTGATATATCAATGGGACAAACGTTCTGAAAAGGTTCCTAAGCTGCACATTAAATGTGGTTTTAAGAGTGTAAACAATATAACAATTTGATGACGCGGCGACCACAAACAGCCAAAGGTTATCACAAACGCTCACCGTGAGCATCTAATGCCCAGTTGAGAAAAACATACATGACCGCTTAATAATACAGTTTACTCACCTTCTAAGCCTCTTTCGTAGTCTTCTTCCGCCTTGTCATCAATTTTCAGTTGCATGCGCTCAATGTTAACTCTAGTGTGGTCTTCTATAAGTTGAACACTGCTTTTTGTCAGTGTGTCTATTTGTGTTATTGAGACACATGTCTTTGTCTGTATTGTATGTTCAGCTTTTGAAGTCTGATCTCCTATTCGTTGTTTACAATATTCTGTCCTGTCATATAGGGTCTGAATATTCTCATCCATTTTCTTTCCAATCATTTCTTCACTGTCCTTCATTGCTTCCTTAATTTTGTTAAAGCCTTTTTCAAGCGTATGCTTTGCCTTTTCAGAGAATTCTTCCTCAGCGGCATCTTTAACACGTTCAATTGCTTGTTTGAACTCTTGAATCAGATTGCCAAATTCAGTAAGAGGGAGGCGGTCATTCTGAAGCTACAATGGAAATGAAAAACACATGTTGTATTTTAATAATATCTAATTTAAAGCAAGTGCAAAACTTGGGTGTTTGTCAAATTTATCTCAAAATTATGATGTTCGCTACTTCAAATTGACTACACACAAGGGCACAAAGCTACACCGTTGATTTATTGAATCAATCACCTTAATTAAAACGTAAATTACTCTGCAACAAGAAGTGTGACATACGCAAAACAAGAGGGCCATCGGGCCCTAAGGCGCTCACCTGAAAGCCAAAGGAACTAGACTATTCTGAAAAAAATGCAAGCTGATTCATGAAGATTATTTTGGACCAAAAACGTGACTTTTAACATGTTTTTTTTTATATTTGACATTGTGACCTAGTTTTTGAGCTCATATGACCCAGCTTCAATCTCTGGCAAAATTTCATTGCAACAAATGTTCTGACCAAGTTTCATGAAGATTGGCCAATAAATGTAGATAATATACTGTCAACAAGTTTTCACTAAAGCCATTTAAGGACAACTGCCCCCCCCCTGGCGGCCATGTTTTTCAACAAACCATAACCATTTTCAAACTCACTCAAGTTATTGTTAGAACAAATGTTCAGATCAAGTTTCATAAAGAGTGGATAATAAATGTGACTTCTAGAGTGTTAACAAGGTTTTGTAGTAAATAGCCATTTAAAGGAAAAGGCCACGCCCCCTTGCGGCCATGTTTTTTAACTGATCCCAACCATTTTTAAACTTAGCCCAGATATTATTAGTTCAAATATTCTGACCAAGTTTCATGAGCATTGGACCACAAATGTGACTTCTAGAGTGTTAACAAGGTTTTACCATACAGTAAAGCCATATAAGGAAAACTGCCCCGCCCCATGGCGGCCATGTTTTTCATTCAACTAGAACCATTTTCGAACTCGTCCAAGATATTATTGGGAAACATGTTTTGACCAAGTTTCATGAAGATTGGACTAAAAATGTGACTTCTAGAGTGTTAACAAGGTTTTACTATAGCCGTATTAGGAAAACTGCCACGCCCCCTGGCTGCCATGTTTTTCAACCAACCGAAACCATTTTCGAACTCGTTCAAGATATTATTAGCACACATGTTCTGACAAAGTTTCATGAAGATTGGACTAAAAATGTGACTTCTAGAGTGTTAACAATGTTTTACTATAGCCATTTTCGAACTCGTCCAAGATATTATTGGGACACATGTTCTGAGTAAGTTTCATGAAGATTGGACAATAAATGTGGCCTCTAGAGCGTTAACAAGGTAAATGTTGACGACGCACGACGACAAAAGGCGATCACAATAGCTCACCATGAGCACGTTGTGCTCAGGTGAGCTAAAAAGGGGGCTAAATGCCCCAGGAAGCTCACCTAGGACCCAAAACAAGGGATGTATTTGTCAGAAACATAATGCCCCCTTTTGAGCGATTTTGACCCATATGTTTGACCTTGAAGGATGACCTTGACCTTTCACCACCAAAAATGTGCAGCTCCATCAGATACACATGCATGCTAAATATCAACTTGCTTTCTTCAATATTGCAACTTTTTTGACAGACACACACAATGACAGACAGACAGGCAAACAACAATATACCCCCTCTTTTTCGAAGAAAAGGGACAAACCAATTCAATCTAGCTTTTTTTACCAGAGAGACTGAACAACAAAATGATATTGCCATTCATTTGTTCAATTGTTTTTGTTACAGATAATTACAAACATTCAAGAATCAAATATTGGATATGTTTCCAGACTAGATCTTGTATTAAGTGTGATTGAATGGATTTCAACAAATAACACATCTTTGATAAAGCATTCGCATGCTTGCTCTAAGTTTTGTTTGCGATGCTTGATAATCCATATGTTACACAGATTGCGTCTTAAACAAATATGAACTTTTTTGTATGGGACATACGCAATTATACACACATTTTTATTATTTGACCATACTACAATGTATCTAGATATTTAATTGATCTCCTTAAATAATAGCATTTACTATGTTTAAATCTGTCAATTGTACATCATGTTTTAATATCAAGCCTATGCAAATAAAACCTTCCTTAGGCGTACTGACTTACAAGTGTGCATCATGTGTACATATCAATAATAGTCTCACATAATGACTGGTTTTTAAGCATTAAAAGATACAATGAATTTAACATCTACGAAATTTGACCAAAAATGCCATAAAGAGAAATGTTTATACGTACATCAGTAAGCCTACTGAGGGCTATATTGGCACTCGTATCATGCGCCAGACACACTGGATCTGCCAGTAGCCTGGTCAAAATCTGGAAATAGTCTTGAAGTTCAGCATCTGTTGTCTTGCAGTTGGCACTGTGGCGTACATCTCGGCCTATTTGACGGACCTAAATAGAACTTTTGTTTTTAAACAATTCATTATTGAGCAAGGTTAACATATTTAAACAAAACAACAATACCACTGAAGAAAATTAGTTGTGATTGAAACATTTTTAAACATGTATGCATTACCTTTTCTAAAGGACATTGCCAGTCAGGCGGTGGAGGTGATAGCCATGAGGGGGAGAGATAATTCTTGAAATCTGTGCAGTTCAATATTATGTTTATCACCGCATTAAAGTCTGATTCCTGAACCGATGACACGTAAGCATATCCTTTTGGAGGAAGGTAGCATTTGGCTATATCCCACCAGTTTGATTTCCAACCTTGTGCATTAGTGTTCTTCCATGAAGGACCTTTGAATCGGTGATATGATATTATACCAAGTTTTACTTGTTTAATATCACATTGCCCACAACTGCTACCAATTGCTGCGTGGACCTTTTTAATTGTCATTTCAACGAAGTTAGTCAGTCCTTCCTTCGTCACATTGAGGCCTATGCACGCCTTGAACCAGTTATTGATCTCCTTGTCCTTGAAAATGTTGGCAGTTGCAGCCATCATCATGAGACCACAGAATAGAAGTTATTATGACATGACAGTTTCATTATCATTAAGTATTCTCTGAACCGTTTTCAATCCGAAGATATGTTCTTTTGGTTGCCCTCCATTTTCCATCTACAAGTAAATAAAATTACTTTAAGAAACCCATACATTGCATAAACAGAATTATAATATCACATGAACATCAAGCTTTTCATTTTATCACAACCATGATGTGTGTAAAGCCACACAGCTACATAAGAAACACAATTAAATTCATTAAATGTTCGTGTCTCAGGGGGCGACGTCGGATGATTTGTTCACCCAGGAAATATTAACTTCACATATAAATTTCATGAAGGCGATGTAACTTCTCCCCCTTTTAATGATTTTTTTGTGCCGGACTTTGACTAAATAAAATCAATTTGATGTGGAGAATTGGACACAGGAGAATTCTCAGCCATAAGCTGCCCCATTTACAGGTCATGCAAAGTTGAACATTCAAATGAACAGTCGGGAGCTATTAGAGTTCTTGAAATTGTTCATAGATAATGCCTTGATTAATTACCTTGTGCTGGCTACCAATAACTATACTTTAGCAAAGGAATGATCAAAAGGGAAGAGGTAACCTAGCACTGACAATAAATATGGGGCTCATTTAAAGGTCAGATTTGGAATCTCTGCTGTAAAATGAGATTTTAAATGAATTTTTTATTTAAAACAAATATTTGTACAAGATACTAATTTGATTTAATGTTGAATTGCTTAAAATTTACAAGGAAGTAAAAAGATTATGAACTTAACTGGTTTTGTAAGAATTGAAGTTTTATTTGATACACCTATACAGGAAAAAAATAATTAAAAGTACCAGCTTAATCTACAATCAATGACAAATAAGAACTAGAACTTTGTCACAGAAGTGACGTATACCCCCATACGCTACATTGACACAGAATATTTCTTCACAAAATAAGAGAAGCTAATTTATGGTGATTTTTAAGAATTATTATGCCATTATCATTTATGGCCATTTTTGACCTTTGAACTCAACGTGTAACCTTGACATTGGTGATATCTAATTCTTTCGCGCGACACACAGTCTAAATGATGGTGAACAAATGTTTTTTTAAATCTCACAATGAGCAACATAGTTATGGCCTGGACAAGGTCATAAAGAACATTTTTGACCTTTGACCTCAAAGTGTGGCCTTGACCTTTGAGATTTCGATGTCATTCTTTCGCGGGACACACCGTCTAATGATGGCAAACAAATGTGCCATAGTATTTTGAAATGTCTCCATGAACAATAGTGTTATGGGATGGACAACCTCATTTATGGCCCTTTTTGACATTTGACCTCAAATTAAGACCTTGACCTTTGAGATATCGACATCATTCTTTCGCGGGACACATTGTCCAATGATGGCGAACAAATGTGCCAAATTATTTTGAAATCTCTAAATGAACAACAGAGTTATGGCCTGGACAAGCTAATTTATGGCCATTTTTTACCTTTGACCTCAAAGTGTGACCTTGACCAATGAGATATCAGTGTCATTCTTTCGCGTGACACACTGTCCAATGCGAACAAATGTGCCGAATGATTTTGAAATCTCACATTGAACGACAGAGTGATGGCCCGGACAAGCTCATTTATGGCCATTTTTGACATTTGACCTCAAAGTGTGACCTTGACCTTGGAGATATCGATATAATTCTTTCGCGCATCACACAGTCTAATGATGGTGAACAAACGTGCCAAATGGTTTTGAAATCTCACATTGAACGACATAGATACAGCCCGGACAAGCTCATGTATGACCATTTTAAGCTCATCTATTTTTTGAAAAAAAAGGGCTATTGTCATCACCTTGGCGTCGGCGTCCGGTTAAGTTTTGCATTTAGGTCCACTTTTCTCAGAAAGTATCAATGCTATTGCATTCAAACTTGGTACACTTACTTACTATCATGAGGGGACTGGGCAGGCAAAGTTAGATAACTCTGGCGTGCATTTTGACAGAATTATGTGCCCTTTTTATTTTTAGAAAATTGAACATTTTGGTTACGATTTGCGTTTAGGTCCACTTTTCTCAGAAAGTATCAATGCTATTGCATTCAAACTTGGTACACTTACTTACTATCATAAGGGGACTAGGCAAGCAGAGTTAGATAAATCGGCGTGCATTTTGACAGAATAATGTGCCCTTTTTATACTTAGAAAATTGAAAATTTTGGTTAAGTTTTGTGTTTAGGTCCACTTTATTCCTACAGTATCAAAGCTATTGCTTTCATACTTGCAACACTTATTAACTATCATAAGGGGACTGTGCAGGCAAAGTAATGTAACTCTGACTGGCATTTGGACGGCATTATGGGCCCTTTATACTTAGAAAATTGAAAATTTGGTTAAGTTTTGTGTTTTGGTCCACTTTACCCCTAAAGTATCATAGATATTGCTTTCATACTTGGAACACTCGCAAACTATCATAAGGCATAAGGGTACAGTAAAAGGACAAGTTGCATAACTCTGGTTGTCATTTTTACGGAAGGATGGCCCTTTTTTGACTTAGTAACTTTGAATATATGGTTAAATTGTGTGTTTCGATCCACTTTACTTCTTAAGTATCAAGGCTATTGCTTTCAAACTTCAAATACTTTCATGCTATCATGAGGTTACTGTATCTGGCAAGTTGAATTTTACCTTGACCTTTGAATGACCTTGACTCTGAAGGTCAAATTATTAAATTTTGCAAAAATTGCCATAACTTCTTTATTTATGATTAGATTTGATTGATACTTTGACAAAACTACTCTTACCTGACATACCACAATAGACTCCACCCAAACCATCCCCCGTGCCCTCCCCCCCCCCCCTAATTTTTTTAAGATCATCTCACAAATGACCACCACACCCTCACACTATACCCCCCACCCCACCCCCACCCCACCCCCCCCCCAATTTTTTTTGAAACGGTTAAAAAACACAAATATTTATTTTTATTATTTTATATTTGAAATACCGTCCAACCATCGCACCCAAGAATACCCCCTCCCCCCTCCCCCCACCCGAATCCCCCTTATTTTTTTTTAAGATCATCTCACAAATAACCACCACACTCTCACACTATAACCCCCCCCCCCCTCACCCCCCCCCCCCAATTTTTTTATTTAAAAATTAAAAAACACAAATATTTATTTTTATTATTTTATGTTTGAAATACCGTCTAATCATCGCACCCAAGAATCCCCCTCACCCCCCCCGCCCCACCCCCCCCCCCGATTTTTTTTTGCGTTTTTTTTCGCATTTTTGGAAGATAATGTTATAAATGTCCACACCCCCCACACTATACACCCCTAATTACTCCACCCCTCCCTTCTTTGTGATTGAAAATGAGAGTGCCTTCACCTTTAAAAAGAAAATAGATGAGCGGTCTGCACCCGCAAGGCGGTGCTCTTGTTCACCTTTGACCTTAAAGTGTGACCTTGACCTTTGAGATATCGACATCATTATTTCGCAGGACACACTGTCCAATGATGGCGAACAAATGTGCCAAATTATTTTGAAATCTCTAAATGAACCACAGAGTAATGGCCCGGACAAGCTCATTTATGGCCATTTTTTACCTTTCACCTCAAAGTGTGACCTTGACCTTTGAGATATCAGTGTCATTCTTTTGCGTGACACAATGTCCAATGCGAACAAATGTGCCAAATGATTTTGAAATCTCACATTGAACGACAGAGTAATTGCCTGGACAAGCTGATTTATTGCCATTTTGACCTTTGACCTCAACATGTGACCTTGACCTAGAGGTTATCGACATCATTCTTTCCCATGACACACCGTCTAATAATGGTGAACCAATGTGCCAAATGATTTTGAAATCTCATAATGAACGACATAGATACAGCCCGGACAAGCTCATGTATGGCCATTTTTGACGTTTGACCTCAAAGTGTGACCTTGACCTTTGAGATATCGATGTCATTCTTTTGCGGGACACATTGTCCAATGATGGCAAACAAATGAACCAAATTATTTTGAAATATCTCCATGAACAATAGTGTTATGGGATGGACAACCTCATTTATGGCACTTTTTAGACCTTTGACCTCAAAGTAAGACCTTGACCTTTTAGATATCGACATAATTCTTTCGCAGGACACACTGTCCAATGATGGCGAACAAATGTGCCAAATTATTTTGAAATCTCTAAATGAACAACAGAGTTATGGCCCGGACAAGCTCATTTATGGCCATTTTTTACCTTTGACCTCAAAGTGTGACCTCGACCCTTGAGATATCAGTGTCATTCATTCGCGTGACACACTGTCCAATGAGAACAAATGTGCCAAATGATTTTGAAATATCACATTGAACGACAGAGTTATGGCCCGGACAAGCTTATTTATTGCCATTTTTTACCTTTGACCTCAACGTGTGACCTTGACCTTGAGGATATCGACATCATTCTTTCGCATGACACACCGTCTAATGATGGTGAATAAATGTGCCAAATGATTTTGAAATCTCATATTGAACGACATAGATAAAGCCCGGACAAGCTCATGTATGGCCATTTTTGACGTTTGAACTCAGAGTGTGACCTTGACCTTGAGGATATCCACATCATTCTTTCGTATGACATACTGTCTAATGATGGTGAACAAATGTGCAAAATGATTTTGAAATCTCACATTGAACGACAAAGATATTGCCCAGACAAGCTCATTTATGGCCATTTTTTACCTTTGACCTCAAAGTGTGACCTTGAATTTGGAGATATTGACGTAATTCTTTCACGCGACACACCGTCCAATGATGGTGAACAAATAAGCCAAATGATTTTGAAATCATACATTGAATGACATAGATACGGCCTGGACAAGCTCATTTGTGACCATTTTTTACCTTTGACCTCAAAGTGTGACCTTGACCTTGGAGATATTGACATACTTCTTTTCCGCAACACACCGTCCAATGATGGCAAACAAATGTGCCAAATGATTTTGAAATCTTTCAATGAACAATAGAGTTATGGCCCGGACAAGCTCATTAATGGCCATTTTCCACCTTTGACCTCAAAGTGTGACCTTGACCTTGGAGATATCGACATAATTCTTTCGCGCGACACACTGTCTAATGATGTAGAAAAAACGTGCCAAATGATTTAGAAATCTCACAATGAAAGAAATAGTAATGGCCGGATAAGCTCATTTATGGCCAGTTTTGACTTATGACCTCAAAGTGTGACCTTGACCTTGGAGATATCGGGGTGATTATTTCACACGACACACCGTCCAATGATGGTGAAGAAATGTGCCAAATGATTTTGAAATCCCTCAATGAACGACATAGTTATGGCCTGGTAAAGCTAATTTCGGGACAGACAGACCAACAGACCGAACAAACCGACCGACTGACCAACAACATGACTCCTATATAGCCCCCATTACCCGTAAAGGGGGTATATAAATGTAAGTTTTATACACTTAACATGTCATATTATAAATGAAATGCAGCCTTTTGAAATATACCACCCATTTCAGCCTCTATTATAGAAATTAATTCAGCAGCTTATCAGTTATTACATGTACATAAATAGCATGTAAAGTGTTAAATATATTAATTCAACTCAGTTAAATACATGAAAAACACAACATTAACACTTAAATGTGTGTGCTTGTATTTATAAATGTTGTCCCCTAAGATGTGAAATGAGAGTTGTTTCTGATCAATTCAAATTGGCATGAAGTGATGAGGGGTATTAAACAAGTGAAGAGTTGATTGAACGCTGAACAGAAACCACTTTTCCTTTAAGTTGCAGCAAAATACATGGATGTTAAACTAAGATCTATGACGCAAATGTACCATTTCTCCCAAAGATTTTACCAATTCTCCCGATTTTGGCTTTAGGGAGAAGTGACATCTCCCTAAATTTTGAGCCTAGCTAGACCCCTGTGTCTGTATGTTTAAAATATAAACATTGTATCATTGTGATGCTTTTGTCAACAGCTGTTAATAGTGTTTGTTTGTGTTGTTCTTTTAATCTTGCTCAAGTTTTTAAACAAAATAAGAGTTATCATTTTGATTCGGAATAACTGTTGGTACAAAATGAAAACACATATTCGTCAAGTGTAGACATGATTTATTGTATTAATCTGACAGCGTACATGCGACAATATACATGATTATAATGGTTTCGCTCACAAACAACGAAAGTTGCACCACACGCTACAGAACAAAACTACAACAACTACAGAATGTGATGTAAGTCCATCCACGAACTTAAAAAGTACCATTTAAGTAGCCTTAGTCTAATGTTCAAAATTATGCCTACATTTACGTTAACTGTAATCTTCGAAAACATTAATATAAACAAAATGAATGTATTATTATGATATAAAAAAACACTTTCAACTACTTATTGTTTCGTTACTTTTATTTCACATATGAAACGATCTATGACATTAAACAGGTTCAAAATGAGAAAATATTTTATATTTAATAATATTACTGGCAAGCTTAAAATTAGAATAAATTACCCAATCCAAACTGACAAATTTTAGAACATAACATGTTTCAATGTTTAGCCCCATATTCAATCTCATGATAGGCCTTAATTCAAGTTTAATATATTGATAGTTTCATTAAGATTGGTTGATGCAAATTGAAGCTATTGAACGGTAACCATTTAATAGGTAAAGGATAAACAGGTATTTATTTGTCAATAAGGGGATTATTCAAGGGCCATAATTCAGAAGCGCTTTTCGTATTGCGTGTTTTCATTTTGCAAAAACTACAATATTAAATCATAAACGGTTTCTTGTTGTGTGTTTTTTTATCATTCTATCATTATATTTTGTAAACTGCAAGCTATGGAAATAGACTTTTCAGTCATTGTGCCATACTTTGGAAAATCCGACTTGGTACAAACAACACTGACCGTTTTGTTATCCACCCCCCCCCCCCCCCCCCCCCAAAGTGTAGTTTCATTCAAACTATATGTAGAGCTTTGTCACAGACGTGACGAATTCCCCACATGCCGCATTGACACAGAATATTTTGCATGTTAAAATGCACTAAGTGACCCCGTGACCTAGTTTTTGACCCGACATGACCCATATTGGAACTTGACCTAGACATCATCTAGATACAAGTTCTGACCAAGTTTGGTGAAGATTGGATAAAAACTACTTGAATTAGAGAACGGACAACATGCTGAATGTTTAAAACGCACTAAGTGACCCCGTGACCTAGTTGTTTACCCCGTATGACCCATATTCAAACTTGACATAGACATTATCTGGATACAACTTCTGACCAAGTTTGGTGAAGATCGGATGGAAACAACTTGAGTTAGAGAGCGGACAACCAATACGGACCGACAGACCAACAGACAGACAGGCCGACAGACAGACAGACAGACAAGCTCACTCCTATATACCCCCCTAAACTTCGTTTGTGGGGGTATAATAATAATGATTTATAAATATGCAATGGTGAAGGATTATAAATAGAACAGTTTAATTTGCAAGAACAGATAAGTGAAAACTTAAATTGATCTAACAAATATTGATTGTTTGTTAAACTTAAGTATTGATTCAACCATTTCAAATCAGCACTTATTAATAACAAAAGACTTAAAATGAGATGAATTATTGGAAGAATCCAAAAGATTGGTACATATTTTAATACATACATAATCAGTATAATATAATATAAATCATTGTTTAGAAGATAAAATATGAGCAAACAAAACATACTCAAACTAGTGAATTCAATAAAGCTATTATACAAAAATATCTTTATAAAATAGCATCACATGATACCAAAAACATATATCGTTTATACAACTAAAATACTAAGCGTAACAAGCAAATTCCTTGATTTGATATCCCCCGACATATAAAGTTTGTTTTTGGATGACATCCAATTCAGGGTTGGCATATTGACCGGTCAATTGAGTATTGGTGGTCAATTCCCGGTTAAAACCGGTCAATACTGGTCAATACTGGTCGATTGAAAATGATAGCATTCAAAAATCACAAAGGAAGACTTTTCTATATTAAATCAATCATTATTCTGTAGTTGATAAACTTTTTTTAAAGTTATTTATTGTAAAAAAAATCTTTAAAGCTGTAAAAAATTACTTCTTTATTATTTATGGAAACAGCCTCAAATACATGAGGACAAAGGCAATATCTTTATCTCAGTGTATCAGTAAAGTATTATTACTATTGTAGTCACCATAGTATTTCACTATCTATTGATATATCTAATTGATGAGCAGATGGACAAACAGAACTCTTGTGTTTTCTAGGGTTATAAATCTGGCCCCTAAGCCTTTATTGGTTATAAAATTCATGCAGTCTCTGATATTGACAATGAAGCAAATCTGCCCTTAGGCTATTTCATATCACTCAAACAAAAGGAGATAACTTGCTATTAATTTAATAGTTACTTCTAGCTTGTCTCCTTTCAGAGTACTTCGAAGATTTTTTTCCTTTCATATTTAAAAGATCAATTGGTCTTCAAATGGATAAGAAATCAAAGTTCTTGATTTTGCCAACAAATAATGTTTTTTAATAGTGGGTCTACTCACTACTCTAGACTCTTCTTTTCAATTATTTTTCTTCTTTTAATACTTATTTCTTATTATGTTTTTTATTTTTATATCAACGGCAAATATAATTTGTTTTCACTATTTTGTTTAAAAAGTATTTAAATAAATCTAGGCAAGAATACATGACAAAATTGACAAGTAAGGTGTGACAATCAACAACACACATTTTGACAATACCTGTATGATGTGCTGATGATGACATGTTCATATGTGTATAAACTTTTTTGATCACAAAAACATTGAATATAATTTTGATAATGCACATCATTGGTGTGTCACATTGTTAATCTTGTTGAATCAAGAATTATCTGAACATTCATTAGAATTGAAAAAAAAAGTTCAATCGACCAGAAAAATCCAATTTACCAACTTTGACTTATTTGCACAATTTTGAGAGATTTGACCTACTTATTGAATGAACATGTATACAATAGTGGGTATTAATTGCTGAAGACATTATTGGCAACATGTCTGATTAATTTATATTATCAATATTGTTTAATTAAGCATGGAATGTTAATCAAAATTGCGGGTAAAGTTCAATCGACCAGTATTGACCAGTAATGACCACTTTGGGAGTATTAACTGGGGCGGTTTTAACCGGTAAAAACCGCTCGTTAAAACCGGGGGCGGTCGATTGGTGCCAACCCTGGGATGGATGCAAATCTTTGGATAAATGGTATAACCAAAAGTTTTCTGGAAAAGTGGACAACCCCAAAACAGCTTCATTTAGATAAAAGGACGGATGGACAATGCCAAAACAATATCCTCCTCCAGATATAATTATGAGAGAAGGAAGGACAGACAAGTCAGCCACGATATGCTCTCCCTCGTGGGAGCACAAAATTTCTAACCTGTTATTTCTAAGTACAAAGATGTATACATAATTCTGGAAAAAATGCTGGTCAGTTTAGGTATTAAGCGTACGACCTTACATGAAGCTTTGTGTAACCTTGACCTTTGATGTGAATTGTATGACCTTACATGAAGTATATTGTGTGACGTTGACCTTAACCCTAGACATGAACCTTGAACTTAACCCTAAACATGAATAGGGCTGTCACGATTCACCGGTAAAACGGTATATCGCGGTGCATGTCATTAAAAGAATCGCACCGAGGAACAGCGTTGCTGCACCTGATTTTTAATCTAATTATTCTTTTATGAACACAGATAATAAAAATATAAAACTTTAGAAGCGATTAAAAAGGTTAAATAAATAATCTGTTATATAATAATATCCAGGTCAAGCAAGAACTTCCACATGTAGATGTCTAACATTCACGTTTAAAATACAGAGCCATACAAGCCTGTATGTTTCCGTAATTTTGTTGAAGTTGATACCGATTTCCTATGCAAATAAGTTCATAATTATCAGACGCATGTTTATTTTATTTCTTCTTCCGAATCATGTTATCTTTATATTCTGATTAAGTCGAGGAAAGGTCAGAACGCTACGGATGATTAATAATGGGCCCCGCTGACTCCGCATTTTAAACCTGTCCTTGAACATTCGATTTACACAGATCATAGACACAGCTATTGTGAAACAACATGGCCGACATTGTCCAAATAGACACGAATAACAATGACAATGAGTATAAAATTGTGAAAAAAGCGAAAAGTGATATTTGGCAACATTTTGCCAGAAAGTGATTGTTCTTATTCATTACAGTTTCTAGTCATTCCATGATACAAGTGTTTTGAAGTTGTAAAACCTGTTATTCTGCTTTATTTTCCACAGATATACATTCTGTAAAATATCGCAATACGTATCGCGATACAGTGCTTCCGTATAACGATATATCGCGAAACGCACAGGGCATATCGCGACAGCCCTAGACATGAATCTTACATATGACACACAGCTACTTCAAGGAAGAAGATGGAGAAGAATTATGGAAGGTAATTACAGAATCCACTGATGCATAGTAAAATAATGGCTAAATAATAAATATTTATACAAATGTATGACCTTTGATGTGTGACCTCGACCTTGGTGAAAAACACATAGGTCTTGCAATGCCTGATAATTGAGAATAATTACACCAGGATATTTTGAGAATCCATTTAAGTATGGTAGAATCCTTTCCAAATAAGGCATATTTAATCAAAATGTGTGCTTTTGACCTTTGTGTATGACTTTGACCATGACCCTAGCAACCTGGATCTTATATTTGACACTCAGCTAGATAATGGAGAACAATTGTGGACAGTTATCACAGAATCCCTTGATGCATAGTAAAGGAATGACTAAATAATGAATAATTCATCAAATTTGTGACATTGACCTCAATGTGGGATATTGACCTTAGCCCCTAGGATTATGGGTATTGAATGTGAAGCCCAGATGATTGAGAACATTTATGGCAAGTTTCATGGCTCTGGCTCATGTGTTAATGGAGATAAAGTTCTAAGCTTATTTAAAGATTTTAAATTACAAATATTTGAATTTTCAAGTTTAATGAACGAGGGGACCAAAGGGGAGTATATATAGAGGCGCAGAACTCTTTTATTCCAGAACAAATAACGGGAGTATATATATATAGAGAGAGCGCCATGTTTTATATGGAACATTTGTTCATCATGCAAGGAGAGGAACTTTCCGGAAAGAGGGTTTCTTTGGGGGGGGGTCATATTTTTTAAAAATGGGGGTTGGTATTTTTTTTTTGGGGGGGGGGGGGAGTGTCTTAAAGATTAAAAAAAAAAATTATTCACATTTTCAAGTCTTTTGAATGAGCGGACCAAATAACCAGAGTATATATAGAGGCGCAGACCACTTTTGTTCCGCTTGCAGCAGAATTACCAAAAGCGCGGACCAAACCATCTCAGGCTTGCATGGCTATATAATAAGCTTCGACGGAGCATGCAGTTAAAACACCACACTGCGTTATGGGTATAAACCACAGTTCACAGTTTATATGTTTTCGGTCAATGTTTAAAAGGGTTTCATTTTTAGATAAGATCATATTATTTTCAATGACATGCAGTTGTATTTGAGATGGAAACATGACAACATTGGCAGGAGGTTTATAAACAATGGATGCTTTTACAGGAATTAATTAATTACGGAATAAATTGTAGTATTTTTAGAAACAGACTATAGATCATGTCTACTTTTTTCCCAGTTTCTGGAAACAGACAGAATAAGCCGAAGTTGATATTTATTTACATCCGCACCACTTTCTTCTTTATTTTTTTACTGTGAATAGTCGGTCCAGGCATAATGCAAATTTTTAAATATAATTTCAAGATTATATAGTTCTGTTCCTATACAAAACACAGGGATCGTTAGGTAAAAATCCTCTATTATACTATATAATATATATATACATTGGATACAACTGTCAAATTTCCTGCACAACACCTTGATTTAACAATTATATATGCAAATTAACTATTGAACAATAGCAAAAAAATCGCTTCCAAAAGCTATAAATACACCAAATAAACTGTATAACAACAGCATAGACATTTATCTTTCAGATAATAACTATATTTATAGCAGTAAAAGTGTCAATAGTTGTGTTTGAAACAAAAGTTTCATGAAAAACTGTAAATTTTTCGAAGTCGGACACAAGTGTGCACATCCACTTTGATACATTTTGTTTCATAATTTAAAAATTACAGAGACGTTGAGCAAATTTTACCTTGTTTTATAATCCATAGACAATTTATTCGTCAAAGTAGACACCTTCTATAATTGCATGTAACTGCATATGTGTAAAACACAGTGAATAGTACATTTGATTACATTATCTATTATCTTTAAGGATTTGTATGCAATTTTCTACAAGGGAAATATTAATAACGAAATGGTAACTGTTTAGACAAACAAAGATATGTACTATTAAAAAAAAAGTCGTCCTCGGTCTTTAATCTTACAACGTTTTTAATGAGTATCTCCGAAAAATATAGAAAGTACGGCATTAAATAAGAAATAATATAGGCTTAAACACAGGTAGATATCAATATAATTATCTATCCTTATATTTAATTAAAAAAATGAAAAAAAAAATTATCTATCCTTTAATCTATCTAATTAATATCAAAGATCTATCAACACAATTTGGTCTGAATGGATGTCTCCAATCTTTGAATATTGCTAGATCTTTGTTTATATCTCCGGCACTATTTACGCTAAAATCACAACAGTTACTTCAGACTTTAGATATTTCTATACCTTTATAATTATCCTTGAATAATGTTATTCCATAAAGAAATAATTAAATTTTATACAAAGGCAATACTGAAAGGTATGCTTAAAAATGCCAACTCGGCGTTTAACATTACGTACATTACGTGTTGTCACTGAATATTGTTGCAGAGACACATATTTTATGAATATATCGTGTATATTTTTATTTAAGTTATATTGATTAACGATTTGATACATATCGACACTTGGTTTCATATTTCACTTGTTTTCAATCCTACTCTGCGAAGTCATAAAGTACTGTTTATTGGAATAAAGCGGGTGTACACTATGATAACGTTGTAATCTGCCTAATTCTTCAGTACCGTTTTTAGTAGCGGGTGAGGTAATAGCCAATTTGGCGGCGGTCAATTTATCGATTCTGGGATTGTCTATAGGGATGACGGGAGTTACTAATCCTTCTTTATATAGGTCTTTGCGCAGTGCAACAATGTGTTTAATTTCAACTGTTTTATCAACATTGCTTCCAGCCGTCAAAGTTGGCAGGTTTTTTTTTTGGCCCGATTTTATAGCCGAATAACGGATGTGTTCCCAATTTCAAAAGGTTTACTTTTTTCCCCAAAATTTGCAAAAAAAATCCCCATTTTTTATTTTTAGAAGTGTCTAATGATTATTTTATCACAATTTTATTTCAATTACATGCAACAAAGTACAAAATAATGATTTATATGATTTTGATCTTTTAATTTGAAATATTATACAGAGTTATATCAATATATATGGTTGTACTAAAGTGCTACCAAAGAAGGCTACTGAATTTATTTTCCCAATTTCTTGAAAATGCCGATAAAATTCCCAAATCCAGAACCATGGGCTCTCTTCCCCAAAAGGGGAAAAAACCTGGTTGGTGTTACGTTTTAATTGCTGTTCCGAATGCGACCAGAGTAGCCAGTTGAACAATGAAGACACCATCTATAACGTACGATACATGTGTTAATGTGATAGAAGTCAACTATTAATAACGATGGGTCATTGTTTTAAAAACATTATTATTCGTAGTTGAGCTACCAAAATATTACATAATATTATAAACAACTAGATCTAAATGTACAGACTAAAATTTCATTTGATGTGGATATTTCAGATTACTGTTAATATTATTGCATGTACATGTTTGTTTTCAAACGTATTCTCATTCATACGAATAATTATTCTGGTTTGGACTTAGCCCCGGTCTCCTTAAGAAAATGGTGGTGTTGTTGTAAGTCCATACAAATACATGTTCCATCATTATGACATTAAGAAATACTATGCCGTTAGTTCTGGCTACCATAACTTTATATGTCGCTTTTTATTATTTTTGACTGGTGCATACAGGTTTGTCAAGACTATATAAACTGTTCGCTGAAGTTTCTTTAGCTACTATGCCGTACTATATTTCCGATAATTTAACAAACACTATCAGGGTCCGGTTTAATAAAAAACTACAAAACACGACTGTAGTCGCGCGACTGTGCGGTCGACCGACTGCTGTCGGCCGCCAACTGACAAATTGTCGCGTTCACGGAGGAATTTGCCGCGACTGTGGTCGCATGACTGTGTGGTCAGTCGACTGCGGTCGTTGTAGTCGCTATTTTTAGAAAATTATCACTTCCGCCATCAACATTTTTTTATTTATTGTGCGAAAACTCATATCACGAAAAGTAAATCTTAAATTTGTTAAAATAATATGATATTATTTGTTTAAACAGAATTCGCTTGCGGATTCTTCGTCAAAGGTGTGTTTGTAATAATATTCATTAAGTGTTCAAAGTTCAAATACAAAATTTGACGCAATTAAATAAAACTACTACTATGGTTCACGTGTCTCTGGACAATGTCCTTTCGCGTGTCAAAATTGCAGAACCTCAAACATACTTGCCAACGCAGTTTCAAGATGTTGGTACTAAAGACCGTACATTTATATGAATATTCACCATATACCAATATGAATTGGTGCGCTCGACAAATCGGACGGAAGGAAGGATCGAATGAATAATGGTCGTAGATCGAGGAAAACGCGTGCAAAAACTGCATTGTGGAGTCTGGATGTCTACGGAAGTCTTTAAAACCAAATAACTGGTTTGCAATCAGCTCTGGAATTCACTAATGATTATGGACATACTGCTGAGACATTTTTGTTAAAATTTTCTTTTATATCTGGCTTCTAAATCTGCCCAATAATGATTGCACTTAAAGGTTTGATTCATTGCATTATCGTCTGCAAAATACATATTAATGAGAATCTATCTAAATAAGGTTGATATTTCACTTTTATAGGATTGATCTTATGACACTTTATATGGGCAATGATCGTTTTGTTAATTATTCATATTCCATTGTAAATTTCACTTCAACTTGATACACATACTCGAATAATATGTATGGGACTCTTCTAAATAAATCTAGGTACATGGTGCCGAGAAAATTGTATTTCGGGGAGTTCGTTCCTGCATATTTTATAATACTGTCAAGATATCTGAGATTTGCTTTATTGATACCATGCTGTTTTGTCTAAAGTAAACGGTATTTTTATACAGGATATATTTCACATCTGATCTGAAAAAAAAACCCTCATGAATTCGTATTGTCGGTAATAGGAGATAAATCAAATGAATATTTGAAGCATCTGTCAGTATTACAAAAAAGTTTACTTACACTTGTCTTTATTTAAGATATTAGTCTGGTTATTGATGGCTCGAAACTGATCTAGTAATCCGAGTGTTTTTTAGCATTATTTTTGTGATTTAATTTTATTATTGATGTCTTTATCAATATATCATTTTATTTCTCAACCTACGAAAATGACGTAATGATTCATGAGGAAAAATACTTATCCTTAATGTGTTGATATTTGTTTCTGTTTTTCCCTTCCTTCGTTGTAACCACACATTCTTTCTTCTAAAAGCCATTATTCATTATTAATATTGATGTAGGTTATATGAATCATTCAAAATTGTTATTAAAAAATTAAATTGGTACTGTTTCTTATATATAAACACGAAGTGATGAAGCTATTGGTGGAGTAACATTAAAGTTGTGCACATGTAACTAAGTATCGACACCATTTTACTTTACACTTTACTGCATGTATAAATCATTTGTGCGTATGGTATAAGTATGGCCGTTTTTTATACCATGGTGTATTTTTACAATTTTAAAATAATGCTATCAATATACATGTATGTTGTCATTCCATATAGTTCAGCATATATATGAGTAGTACTCTGTCAAAAGTGGGTTAAATGCATGTGCGTAAAGTGTCGTCCCAGATTAGCCTATGCAGTCCGCACAGGCTTATTAGGGACGATATTTTCCGATTTTATGATATTGTTCGTTTAGTGCCTCCTTAACAAAAGTCTATTTTAGGCACACAGTGTCGACCCTGATTAGCCTGTGCGGACTACACAGGCTAATATTGGACGCTACTTTACGCACATGGATTAAACCCCCTTTTTACAGAGCACGGACCATATGTAGAGTAATGCGTCAACGGGACACGTTGAATGTAAAATCAGTGCCTTCAACTGAATTCATCTCAACATACGTGTACAATTTGCGAATTATAGGCCAAGATAAGTTCCAAAGAAAGTTGCCCTTAATGCGCAGTTTATTGAATGATATTGGTGCACATAAACCCGGGATTATTTGCGCATTGCCTTCCTGTGTGACTAACCTTTATTTTAAGTGAACAGTTTGCGCTCGTCTCTTGTATTATTACTACTTTTTATAAGCCGGGAGAAAAATAAATGACGCGACGTTTAGCATCATAAAACATATTTATCACAATTGTTATTAAGGTAAATCAATTAAGTGCATTTCTTCTTAACTACTGTATATGTATTACATTCCCTTTGCACGTGACATCCGTGTATTGGATGGGAAATACGCATATTGATGATACAATATTGTATAAATTTCGGAAACGTATTCTAGATCTACAGCATAGGTGTCTATGAGCTCCAATAGCTCTCTCCTTGGTAAGCGACGGAAAAGTTCATCATCATTGTACATGTCTATTGGATTCAACCTATCTCTAAAAACTCTTCGAAAATGTCTTCGCATTCGATGAACAAGTCGCATGGAGGCCGCCATGATTAAACTCGAAACTATCCGCGTTCATTTTGCACGGGTTTTGAATGCCGACAAAGCGTCAAGCGACGAGCAGTCGTGGTGTGAGGGGTAGACTGCGGTCGCTCGACAATATGTCGAACAACGCGCGGTCGATTGACGACCGTCGCTCTCCATTAAACACGGCTATCGTCGCACGACGATTATTCGCTGGTACAACCATAGTCGCCCGACCATGGTCGCTCTCATTAAACCGGACCCTGGTGGTCATCAATCCAAATTTTTGACTCATTCCCAATCTAACAAACGAAATATTGTCCAGTATATGTTGGCTCTTCATATATCCGAGCAATATATATATATATTTTGTTATTTTTTTTGCGGAAATCAATTCGAAATTTTAAGTCTATCTCAACTTAAGTATTGCTCTAAGAGTTAAACAAATCCTTTTATTAAATAAGACCCTTTTACTTGTTTTTATTACCTCCCCTAACCTTACCGGCGCACTAGTAACACCGCCGGCTTTATTCGAACAACAACAAATGTATTAGCTCTTAAGCATAAAATTGCTTTTTAGCCAAATGTATACTATACACGTGTAAAGACATGGATGATAATAATTATGAGAATGAGGCTATAATTAGGCAAACTATGTAATAGAAGAAGTTAACAGATATTTTACTGATTTATAGCATAAGATCCTTTAACATCGATAATGACAGTTGGTTATAAAATAATGTGACATAGAATACACTATTTGGCAATAGGGGGTAGGGTCCGGGAGGGGGAAGGCAAATAAATTTATGATACTGCTGCCTGTGTAACGGACTTGATATTTCATTTTGTGCTCAGCGATGAATCCAACACAAAGACATTTCACTTTGTATAATAAACAAGATACATTTTTTAACCCACCTCATGGATAGGGCGTGGCTAAACATATCATTTGATTCAGAATAGTATACGCTGATTTTACTGCTGAATAATAATGAATTACATATCAATGCGTGCAGAATAATATTTGCTGATGTGCCGTAAGTTGATAATATTTTAATTAATTATTTGAAAAAATGCGTTCAATAATGTTATGAAAAACCACAGGAGTTTGACATTTTATCAATATAGCTAATCTAATGGCTAAATAAAAAATATATACCCCTATATAGTATAAAGACTATATAGGGGTATATTTTTTTTTATTTAGCCATTAGATTAGCTATATTGATAAAATTTCAAACTCCTGTGGAAAAACATACCGTCTTTCCTTATTCCATATTTGCGCATACAATTTAAACAGTTTAAACACTTGTAACACCCGTAATACCAGACAACAAGAATCAGCAGTTCGATATTCGAATTCTGACCGTATTAAAGATTGATCACGTTAAAACTGTTCGCTTACACAGCACTTTACGCACATGCATCAATATGCGTGTACCGCGTGGATGACTGACGTCACTTTTACTATCAGAATTAATGACGATGTTTTTATAAACCTAACGCTCTCCAGATGTTTTAATAGATATAACAAAAAGTTTAAAATAAAAAATATAACATATAAAATGTTTAAATTTCTAAATATAAACACTATGCAATAAAATATGCAAGAATAAATTAAAGGAAGACAAAAACAACAGTAACCCTCACCAGGGCTCGAACCACTGACCCTTTGAGTACAAGTCTAGCACATAGGCCGCTCGACAATCTTGTCAAAGTCATATATAATAATAAGAAAAGAAAAGTTAAGAATTATTTTTAACGGCCATCCATTACATGCAAGCAAAGTTGTCTCCCTTGAGTAATCAAAGGACTGAACGTTATCAATTTATACAGAACAGAACAGAGCGAAAACAGGGCTTAATGCATTTAAGTTTCGTTTAAATGAAGTGACCTCAAAATAAATTTATAAAAGATGCCCTGCATCTAAATACCAAAAATAAGGGGTCTAGCTATCAAAACTACGGAGTACCGACGCAAACAAGAATCCACACTTAGGCTTAACGGTTGAATCGCAAAGGGCCATAACTCTTGAACGGAAAGTTCGATCCTCAACATTTTTTTTTCTGCGCCATACGCGGGATGCTTTGAGCTTTCCACGGATGCCCATATTATGGGGGCCATTTGAGTCTGAATTATGTCACCTTCACTTGCCAGAACTTAGCCAAAGATAGTTACACCATGATACTTCCCCGGTATAGAGGCCAAAGTCAGGAATTGTTTTAATTTCATTTTGTGGTTAGGTTAAGTGAACCCTTTCTTGGATTGCCTGAATCGGCTGTGCGTTTTACCGCTCACGTCTACCCCCCCCCCCCCACCCCCCCCCCCACCCTCCCCCACACGCATTGAAGATTTATGTCTACAGTTGCCGGTTCTGGCGCCGTAAGTACTGGTCACAGCCAGGAAAGAGCTTTGTCCAACTTTAATATGTTGCAAAGAGAGTCTGGGAGAACAAGCAAATAACAAACACGTATAACATATGAAAACGTGTCTTATGCCATTGCCAGCGTAGCTCGAACCTAGCCTGCGCACTCTAAAACGACGACCTTGTGTTTGTATTTCGAAGTTTATGAGATCTTCCGCGCCTGAGGCTGCGTTATGTAAGAACATGTTCTCTTCATCCAGCAAAGAAAAGTGGACTATACCAAAATCAAAACCTTGTTTCCGGTAGCTTAAAACCAAGGGAAGAAAATGTGTCAGCCCGACAGACAGCCAACGGGAGGCCTGCGTACACCAGGTCACTACCCGGAGATCACTCTGATTTGTTCGAAAGGGACCATTACAGGTTTTATGCTTAGTGTGAACTGTTATGCTTCCTTTAGTATTGTGACAATAAGGTTAAAAAAGAATACATTTTGGTACGAAAATGATAAAACCGTGTAGGGCTTTTATCACCTCTAATTTTATGTAAATAAAATAATTGATTATAATTTCTTTAAGACACAATCCTTCTGAGCATTCAGGGTAGAATCAGTATAATATTAAGTGGTTTGATGCCTAATCTTTATAATTATAGATATTATTATTATCATTATTATTATTATTATTATTATTATTATTAAAATTATTATTTCAATTATTATAATAATAATAATAATAATAATAATAATAATAATAATAATAATAGTAATAATAATAATAATTATTATTATTATTATTATTATTATTACCATTATTATTATTATTATTAGTAGTAGTAGTAGTAGTAGTAGTAGTAGTAGTAGTAGTAGTAGTAGTAGTAGTAGTAGTAGTAGAAGTAGTAGTAGTAATAGTAGTAGTAGTAGTAGTAGTAGTAATAGTAGTAGTATAATGTTCAATACATTTTTGCATGTCATGGCATATTCTCATAAAGGTAGGGGAATCGTTGAAGAACATTTTAGAAATAAAAACACTTTACGTCAAGTCGACCTATCTACCATCATTTTGGCAATGTTAATGGAGCAAAATGATCTATTCTTTTCTTTTGGTCTAATTTTGGAAATGTTAATCGAACTTAATGGTTTTTTCTTTTCTTTTGGTCTAACTATACGAAAATTGTGCACTTATGTGCTCTATTACCCCGAAATTATCTAGCTTTCATCTGCCAACAAATTTGCTCACTTGGTCGTTGGCGGCTCGTGTACTTCTTAAAAGTACCAAAGGTATATGGCGTACCATTGGGTCAAAAGTCAAGAAGACCTACTGGGTAAAAAGATAAATGTACTTCGACGTACAATATGTACTTCGAGGTACATTTTTTACCGACCCTTGTGTGTTAGCCAGAACACGCCTTATTTACTTGCTTTTAGAGATATTTTACATTTAACATTATTATTTGTATTATTTATACCAAATTATGCAACTATCAACCGCTAACTCATAGATATTGTGCGTATTTATTGAACATTATTATTGTTATTATTTTTACCAAATTATGCTACTATCGACCGCTTACTCATAGCTATTGTGCGTATTTATTGACCTGCCGCGGCGGGATTAACCTCTGACTTATGCAAATAATGGTTATCACAAAAAACGACCAAACCTAGGAGGTAATTATACATTTTAATCCCGTAATCGTTTGGTAACTGTTTGGTTACCTTCGGGAATTTCCTACACAGTTATGCGCTTGACCGTGATACTCCGCCCCGCAAGGTCAATAAAAACTCACAATATGCTTGATAATTTTAATTTGAAAAAGGGTAACTATGAATCTTCTTCAAATTGGTATATTATCTATTTCAATGCATTTAATTCTTGAAACTATTTTTTTTTCAATTTTGATATTTTTATTCAGTTTGTCCTCAATTAAAAAGAAATTTTAAACATTTATTATGAATGAATCTGAAGGAAAAGCGGCTCAAGAGACGAGTGCTTTGATTGGCTGTTAAGAAAATGTGTTCGTCGAAGTACAAACATGTACGTCGAAGTACAAATTGTAATAAGGGATACAATATATATACTTCGAAGTGTATTTCATATTTGCACTTCGAAGTACAATTTTTGTACTTTGAGGTACAATGTGTACTTCGAATTACAAATTTATGTTTACCTAGAAGGCTACATACACTTTCGACCCAAATGGTACGCCATAAAGGTACTCATAAGAGTACTACACCCGGGGTACGGAAAAGACGCTTAGAGACATTCGGCAATGCTCCGGTGTACTTTGTATAATATTTTTCTGTACCCCGGGTACTCTGTATCAATCGAGCCCAAATATTGGCATAGAGCAAAAATTCATTCCTTGTCATTTTTCTCATATGGGCAAAAGCATGCCGCGAAACGGTGGGCGTTGATAGCTTATATGTGTCATGTTTTGGTATAAATGTAGACGTACCAATGCAACTGGTTTTTAGTATTAGTATTAGTTGTTTTACCCCACAACTACGACATGTTCTTTATTTCGATATATATTCATACTTTAGGGATACAAAATACTGTCCTAATTATCTTTTTCGGTTACGTAATTTAATTGTAATTTATTGCTTTGCACTATTTAAAGTTAACATTGCCAGTCAAGAAGGCATTTCCAGAAAATCGTTGGGGTTGAGAGTAAAATCGCCGAGAGTGATAACGGTCCAAATTAAAAACGGCCACAAACAGGTTTCAAAATAAACGAAGTTCAAAAAGCCCTCGTTTTATTAAGTGATTTCAGTTCTTTCATTAAAGCCACAAGCAACTAAATTTTGTCATTTATTTGTTTGATTTCATTCTATAGTTAAATAATTAACGTTTATCGCAACACAAAAGGAATACATGGATGTTGTAAAGGTGCCTTTCATATTTTTTAAATTATAATAAATTATGTTTCTTTTAAGACAGTGTTTCGAACAAATTGCATTCTATGCTGTATTTTACTTGTTTCCTTTTATACACGCACTGGGCGGTTAATAATACATAACTTATTCAATCCGTAGTTGTTCCAAAAATAACATCACTTTGAACGTACGTTAATTGTGTTAAAGGTTGATAACAGTGTTTAAGTATAACTTATTTTGTTACTATGCAAATAAATAATGTGAAGTTTTTAAGCCATATTAACAACATGTATATGCCTCTGCAAGCGGAACAGGCCAGAAAAGCGATGATTGACAGATAATAAAGCTCATATGATTACCGATATATCTTTGTTCTGTGCATGTGTTATTGGAATGTAGGAATAAAGTAATCTGGATGATATAACATTATGTTTGTTTGCATTCAAATTGTTACTATAAAGCTTCAAACTATGTGCATGCAGTGTATGCTATGAGTCTAATATGAATGATATTACATAATGTCTGTGTGCATTCAAATTGTTATTATACAACTACAACCCAAGTGTTTGTACACTTTAACGTATGAAATGCTACAAGATGGTTAGTTTTTTTAGTGGCAACAGAATTTTGTTGTATAAGATACAAAATTGCTTGTTTTTTTGTGTCGACATAATTTTAAAGTAGGCGACAATAGGTTGCGAAAGAAAATTAATTCCAAAAGGGCTGAGGCTTATTGAGACATTTTGTGGTCGTTTTATGGGAAGGACCAGTGTCTGGTGTCTTTATGGTCATCTGAAGAGCGCTCTCACTTGGAAGAATTATAATGGTTTTGTTAACAATAATAATAGCTCTTATCCAGCGGATAACTTTTGGTTATCTTCACTTTCAGGATACTCTTTTTGGGTTAGCGATTACATAAAAAAGATATCCGAACGTGTGCATGTTTAGGTTACGTTTTGGATAATATTTAGCATAGGTATTTGGTTTCGGTTATCTTTATCCGAATAAGGTTATCTTTTGGATTCGCCAAAGTTATCCATATTTATACAATTGGCCGCTGAAATTTACTGATTTATTAAAAAATTCGTGATCAAATAAGCTTTTACCCGTAAATAAGGTAGCACATGTTAAAAAATTATAGTTTTTTAGACCTAAACAAAATGAGGCTGTATCAATCAATGGACTACATGTCGCCATGAAAAAAGGCCATACAGTCTACTCGCTATTTTTTCGATGACACATTACCATACTAGCCGGACTACTTATCCTCCATGACGGACTACTTTTCTACATGTAATGTCAATATTATGCATACTAGAATCAATGTGAAACACTTTGTTTAATTATAAGCATCATCATCTCCACAACAATAAGCATGGTCGAAATTTTCAGCAAATAAGTGCGTATATTACTAAAGGAACTTTACGCTTGTCGGTTATTCCAAGATTATATACCAGTCTGGTGGCGTGTACTATTTTGCATCACATGCGTCACTTAACTTATACACACTCTCGGAACAATCGTTGAGAGTGACAGTCGTTTTTAGCGTCATAATATTTTTAAAATTGTAAATACGTTAACGGTTTGCCGTACCATGTCATATTCGTCCAAAATGTGTACTACAGTAAATGCCACTCACAGCTAGTGATAATAATTCCTTACACTTCTCATATGCATTTGCTTTAAGCACATATCTCGCAACACCGAACGCTGTATTACAACAACCAGATTGAAAAAAGTCGCGCATAAAACAAATCTTTAATACAACTCTTTTTAATAATTACATGTATTATGCAGACACACATTTTAAACAGATGATTACTTCGCTAGGTCGGATACTCACGTCATAACAGTCCTTAAAAGTAAATGCATGTAGTACATCGGGGATCTATACATACCTTGTTTGTATAGGTTCCTCAGAACATCATTAAATTCATATGTAATTAAAAGCTACTAATGCAAATACACGTTATAAAAAATAACATATTCGTCATAATTAAGAGTAATATATTTAAAGAACATACTTTTTCTCATCGATGATAGCAATTTGTATCCAGACGCTAACACACTTCACTCCTCTGCTTTTAATCTACTGCAATGTGGCTGAACTTGTCGAACGTGCGCTTCGTACGTCCACCACTTTGTGCGGTTGTGCTTGGTGGAATGTTGAAAACTTCCCATTCAAACATACTAGTTCAAGTGGGCTGTAAGCGCAATAAACAAAACAGCCTTACGCGTCCCGGACGTTTTTAGATCTACTCCCATATTCTTAGTTGAAATGACAAGTGGTACTTGCAAAATGCGATTGCTATGAAGCAGCCCGTACACATGTATAAACCGCGCTCCAGGAAAACCGGTTTTAATGAATGTGCGTAAAGTGTCGTCCCAGATTAGTCCGCACATGCTAATCAGGGACGACACTTTCCACTTTAATGGAGTTTTTTGCTTAAAGGAAGTCTCTTCTAAACGAAAATCCAGTCTAGGCGGAAAGAGTCGTCCCTAATTAGCCTGTGCGGACTGCATTTTACAAACATGTACATCCCCCGGTTTTCCCAGAACGAGGCCCATGTACACAGCCATTTTTACAACTCTTTGTCGATCTGATGCGTGCTTACTCGTATTCAACCACTCGGATTAATACTCTCTTAATAAATCCGCATCCGAAACTTTCAATGGTTGTTTATTGAGAAATTATTTTCTTATTATCGTTTTTTATCGGATGATAAACAATACAATGCGAAAATCATATTTTGTTATAATTTCGACAACGTATGTGAACTCCCAATCGCTGTTTTGACGGAAAAAAAATGTTCTTATATTTCTTGTCTATTTCGATTGTCGATTGCTTCGGTGTTAATGAGCAGTTTTTCAATAATGAATGTGTTCGTTGACAACTTGAACATCAGCGAGTTAAGTGTTGGAACGATCCATGAACAACAAAACATTGAACATTACTACCTATCCGGTGTTTTTTGTCAACATTTCCGATTTCAAATCTCATAAAGCATATATTTTCCCAGACGACTTCCTGAAATTCCTAAATTGAAGCCCCCCCCCCCCCCCTAACCCCACACACAACTACAACAACCACAAAACAACAACAACAACAACCACAAAACAACAACAACAACAACAACAACAACCACAAAACAACAACGTGTTTTTTATTTAATCAATTGCAACAGTTATTTTGATTTCCGTATTTATCTCTTTGAGTTAAACCTTAGTAAAAACAATATTGGGAACACTTCTGTTCTCAATTTGAAAATATGAGTAAGCAACACAAAAAGTCAACACGTTTTTCAAAATGATAGTCAAAACGACGCGAATGTTCCCAATATGAAGGGCCCTCGCCCCAAAAAATGAAATGCTGCACAATATAAATCCAGCGATTCAGTATTTACTGAGTGTTCTTAAAATATTAGAGAGTTTTTAATTTGGTAAATACATACGTATTTCACTGTTCTACACGACTATTATTATATTCAAACATCGACTAAGAAAAAAAAACGACAAAAAAAAAACAAATACTATAAATAATGAGCCTCGCTCTGTGAAAATGGGGCTTAGTGCATATGCGTAGTGTCGTCCCAGATTAGCCTGTGCAGTTTGAACAGGCTAATTAATCAGGGACGACACTTGCCGCTTAAACTCGATTTTCGCCAAGAATAGTCTGCCTTTTAAAAGAAAAATATAATACAAGCTGAAAGTGCCGTCCCTGATTAGCCTGTGCGAACTGCACATGCAAATCTGGGGCAACACTTCACGCACATGAATTTAACAATAATATATATATGTGTGTGTGTGAATACCTCAAGCAACATATGGAAAGAGAGTCATTATTGTGTTGCGAATTGAATTATTTATTCTCGCATTATACGTACTTAAGGATATAAGCCATTGACTGATTCACAGGAAATCGCGATAACGTTAAAACACAATTCTGGTAAACATAACTTGTCTTGAATTTTTTGCCTAAATCCCGATTTGTCTCGAATTCATTTGCTTCGATTAATTCGATATCGTATTGTTATTATTAACTTAATAAATCAATAAACACTTGATTGTTTTTCTTCAAAGCTTTATAGTCGGCATCTGTTTTCTCGCGGTATCGCTTTTCCCGCGGTTTTTCAATTGCGCCCTTAGTGCTTTCTACATGTAAGAATTCGAGACCCAATTGCCATTCGCAATCAGAAAAATGTTTTACATGTGGTCATGGGCAAAATTCTGGTAAGTTGTGGTTGCAACCAATAAAAACACGTTTGTTCACCAAATTTAACGATATTCCCATTTAACTTTTCACTAGTTTAGCTTATTTTCATCTTGTTTACACGTCTTCTGCTGGCACTCTCCCGAACTCATATATATGCAAAGTTTACTAGCTCCGCCAATAGGTTTCACATAACTATATAAAGACTCTTCATCAAGCCATTTAATCTAATACTTTTGGAATCTGCCATTAATGCTCATAAGGATTGGGTCTTTAAGGTAAGGTTATCAATTATTTTATTGTCAGGCAATAAGAGGTGGTAAGAAGCCCTACATGATAACATCATTTTTATACCAAAATGTTTCGTACCAAAACCTATAAGATCATTCAAAATCAACAAAGAACTGGACATCCCGTCTTTAGAAGCTGTTCTGCCAAGCGTTGGGTATCGCGCAAGCCATTCCATTGAGCAAATGATATAGTTTTGGTTTCCAGAAATCAACAAATGAGGGAGTCCTGAACTCTCAAATTTTGCCAGGATTTAGATTATTAGCCATGCTGATCTTGTTTATTGGTTCTGTTAGTTGACTTTGATGAAAAATATGTGAACTTTAAATTACCTGTGAAGATTCTATATCTGCCTGTCTGTAAACAAAAATCAGCTTTGGCATAACGCAGGTCAGCTGTTCAAACATTGTCAAAAGGTATTTAAATTAACAATTAGAAGGCAATTAATATGTTGAAGAAATATTAAATTTCCGGTGCAAATTAAGTCTTTATGTCGATCAGTGCCTGCGAATAAATGTTAAACTTGTAATAAAGACACTTAACACAAGTAAGTAAAAGCTCATGTGAGCATTTAGTAAGAAATGTAATTTTAAAAAGTAGCGACTAGCTTGTTTACTTTTTGCATTTATATGAATTGCTGTTCATTGTGTGCAATAAATCAATTGGCTGTTACTCGTCGTTTCATGATTAATATTTCAAACGCGAGTTAAAAACCAGCATGATTACTTTTTAAAAAGATAATAAATTATTTTGTTTTATAAGATAGTGTTTCCATCGGACTGCATATTATGTTGTACTATACTTGTTCTAAATACATGTATTGAATGGTCTATGATACACAAATCATTGATTCCATAGTGTTGCAAAGATAACATAACTTTGTAATATACGTAAATTTTCTTAGTTGATGACAGTGTTACGTTTTGTGTTACTATTCTTTAACGTGCACATAAATGATTTGAAGTGTTGTTTTTATACTAACATCATTTAAATGCATTTACAAATTATATATATAATAAGGGGAAACTGTCACGCCCACTGGCGGTCATGTTATTTTAACGGATTGAAACCATTTTCGAACTTAGCCTATATACGAAACGAACAATATTCTGGCCAAATCTGATGAAGATTTGATGAACATGTGAATTTTAGAGTGAAGAAGTGTTTCCTCTATTTTTTCCTATTGACCAGACTTATGGCCGCGCGCGATTACGGTTCGAACTTCGCCGAGATTGTACTGGCAACAATTGTCTGACCAAGTTTCATGAAGATTGGACAACATATTTGCCTTTAGAGTGTAAACACGGCATAAGTTTCAAAAGTTCACGACAGACGGTGGATGATGCACGGCAAATGACGGTCAAAAAGTGATCACAAAGCTTTTATTAAGCACATGTTGTGTTCCGGTGACTCTCAAAGTTACATTTTGCTTTTTTCTGACTAGTCTATCGCACGTGGAAGGATTCAATCGGGAGATCTCAGATCGCTAGGCGGACACCAAATTCATAACGCCACGGCGATCTTAAAGCATTTGAGTTAATGATTGGCATATCGCAGTAGAGCAAAACATATAAAATATTACACACCAAATATAAATCCCTAGACTCTTGCGGTTTCAAAGAAAATACGAACTGACGGACGATTTACATCAAGGTGTCCTCAAAGCTCCCCAAGAGCATAAGGTGATCAGATGAGCTAAAGAAAGACATATTGAAATACATAAAGACATAATTCAGAATACTGCCGGACTGACTGACTGACTGACTGACTGACTGACTGACTGACAGACAGACACACACACACACACACACATACGTACAATCGCATTCGATTGAGGACATCGGTCAAACTACCGACAAATGAGTACACATAGTACAAATGCATTTACAACAACCAAACTTTGAGAAGATGTACATTAGAAGTCTGCGAACTCATTTGCATGTTTTCTTTACTGAATATTCCACTGGTTATGAGTCGGATATTATACCGCCAACTTGAGACGTGACATATACACAGCGCCAAATAGAGACAAAGCTACACACCTTCAACTAAGAACAAATACACAGGCCAAATCAGGACAAAATACATGCACACCTTCAATTGAAATTCTAATCACCTTAATGAGGACGAGTATACACAACTTTAAATAAGACGATTGCTAGCTGTTAAATAAGGACGATTATAAATATCAAAGTCCAAATGGAAGATGTAAGTACAAATTGAAGAAAACAAACAATTAATTTTGTTGGTTGTTAAATAATTCGAAACATATTTATAGAAATGTTAACTAGTCTTCAGTCGCCGCTGTGTAAACTTGTATCCGTCTCCAAACGAATTTACATGATATATATTAAATATATTTACAAAGCTGATTTTACAATAGCTAGAAAACGACTCAGTCTGGTAAGAAGTAGCATTATTATACTCATAGCATATGCACAAAACTGAAGCCCGCTCTTGATCACACATAGACAATGTTACTCATGGCATGACTATTTAGCAACATAAAATAACTTCAGTATGTCCTACTTGTTATGTTGCATCGTTGTCTCAGTCGGGTTCATAAATAGTCTGCAATTTAAACTGTGTTACCTGATTATTATCTTCGGTGCTTAGATTTGGTGACATTGTTGTATTAAAATTAAAATAACATTATTAATTCCTGTTGATATCATGACCAAATCGAGTTCAAGCGCACATATATTCAGTGTATTGATCCCATGGCGTCTCTTTTCGTTTCAAAGTTATTTGCGTTACTACACTTATTGCTGTGAAGTTTAATATAATCTAAGCCCGGGTTCCGATGTTTGAAAGTGTCCAATTATAAACAAGTGGCATTTTCATCTTGACGTTTGAATCAAGACAAAACAAAGAAAATATGGGAAGTTTCTTTCTCGTCCTGGCTTCGGCGTCGGCGTTGATGTCCATGTGACACCTTCGTAGTGTTTTTTAAGCTCTGCTGTTTTCGGAGAAAACCCGAGGTATTGTCATAGCCAGATCGTCGTGTCGTCCGCCTCAGCGTGCTCTTAACATTGGCTCTAAAATTAAAGTGCTTCCACCTACAGCTTTGAAACTTCATATGTAGATGCACCCTGATGAGTTCTACACGCCACACCCATTTTTGGGTCACTAGGTCAAAGGTCAAGATCACTGTGACCTCTAAACAATATTCTGACATGCTTGTATTTATTCAAAACTGCACCCGCAGATCAGCGTTGGCACCCGTTATGCGGTGCTCTTGTTGTAAAATCCATTTTTTTCCTTAACCCTTCGGAATAACGTTTTGAATCTTGAAACACTTGTTAACAATCAAGGCGCCATGCGTATGAAAGAGAACACATCAGTCTACCAACCACTCTTTCAATATTTGCTGCTGGTATCATAGGACACCATTAAGTCCTGAGGCACTTCTTGTTCATGCGTACGAGCATTTCGTTTCGGAAATGTAACAATGCATATAGCTTGTAACAATCATCGATAGTTATTGAATTTTGAACACAGAATGGATGTAGATATAGTTCAATTAAGATATATAGATCGTTAGATACAGATAAGGTAGAGCTAAATATCTTACACACTAATTTAAATGTATTATATCAATGTATGACAATTCAGCCAATCCCTGTTTATACATGTAGTTCCAAAATTATGCTCCGGTTAAGAAAACTGAATTGAAGTGTTTATTGCACACTGTACTTCTCTTCGTGTCTCTCTTATAATATTGTATGGCGGTTTAAACCAAATCCCGCCGTTAAATTTGAAGTTATGTTCCAAACAACAATATTCAAAATTAAAAAACCTGGACCAGAACATTGCACTTTCTCTTAATGCCGTCCATTGTAATGTGACGGTTCGATCAAATTCATTTAATAATTTTGAAGTTTTTTTTCTGAGCAAAGTTGTTTCGGACGGACAGACAAAATGTCAACATAACTTTATCCCTTAAGCCATTCAACCGGCGATTTGCATCATTGTAGGTAAGGCATCAAGCTGGATTTCCTCCTATAAAATTGTCAGCAAATGTAGATAGTTACTAGTATTATGTTTTATTGTTGAAAATCACTTAATGAACCACATGGGTGTCGGTTTAATTCGTACGCGTGGTGTGTAAACAATCATCGGGTGTAAACAAAAGCCATACAAGGGACACCATTGACACTTTACTACAAGAACACTGTACTGAACAACATATTCTTTATTTTAGAAGTCACATCTTACACATGTACAAAATAATTGTTCACATGAGTACATGTGCAAAGACATAATAACGCAACATTCATGTACATGCATACATGTATATTTTTTTTCCCAACGCGTTTTATTACAAGACAGGAAAACAGCTACATATATATGTACATATGCAACACAAACTATCATATGAGTCGCGTTCTGAGAAACCTGAGCATAATGCATGTGCGAAAAGTGTTGTCCCAGATTAGCCTGTGCTGTCTTCACATGCTAATCTGGGACGACACTTTACGCACATGCATTATGCCCAGTTTTCTCAGAACACGACTCATATAATTATAGACAGTGACATACAAAAGTACACAAGCAAACGATTAATGCCACAGTGTCATACTTTATATACATATGGTTGTAGATAGTGACATACAAAAACAAAGCAATTTGCATAGAAGTTTAAAAACAAGAGATGTGTTCGTCAGAAACAAAATGCCCCCTACTACGCCGCTTTGAAGCCATATATTTGACCTTTGACCTTGAAGGATGACCTTGACCTTCACCACTCAAGATGTGCAGCCACATGAGATACACAAGCATACCAAATATCAAGTTGATATCTTCAATATTGCAAAAGTTATGACCAATGTTAAAGTTTTGGGACACACCCAATGAATGAATCCATGAATGGATGACAGACAGACAGGCCAAAAACAATATATCCCCGATCATTCGATCAGGGGGCATAAAAACACACCGTACCTTTATCATAGATGACAGAATGACTGACACATAATACACAGCATCTAGAGCAAACGCTTAATGCCTTAGACCATGTTTAATTGATTTCTTAAATATTCTACAAAAGCTTATCATATAATTTATACATTATACTCTTAAGAGTGTATATATTACTTTTGTTTATAAACAAAATCACAAACCATATCATGTCTTTGTTAGCTTTTACATAACAAATATTTACAAGAGAAAAAACTAGGCTTCATGTCATCAGACATTCAGAGTTTAAAAAATGCTGTAACTATTAGACAGTTGCATGCAATTGTGTGTTGGAAAAACATTTAACAAGTATTTATAGACAACAAAAGTAAAAAACTAGATATTTCAGTATATAAACATATTAAAGGTATGCATTAATTGTAATAAGAAATTAGTATATGCAAATTCAGATGAATAGAAAGCATAAAAAGCAAAAATAGGTACATTTTCAAAATAAGGACATTTGCCAGCGTACATAAATATTTTAAGTACCTGTGTGTATAAATTATAGTAAGCAAATAGTGTTTGCATATGCAGATGAAAAAAAATGTATAGAAAAAAACAAAAAAGGTACATGTAATTGTAATTTATGACACAAAGGTTCTACATATAATTTCTTTAAAGATGTCAACATGGTCCTTTGAGTTAAAACAAAACAAAACGCATATTTATACAAAGTTGTAAAGAACAATATGAATTAAATTTAAATACTAAGTTTGGTCTACAATGGTAGTTAACAATACCCATTCCCTGACAAAGGATTCTGTATCATTATTTGAAATTGCTATTTTTTATAAGTTATCATATTCATACTTAATGTGTTTTTTGGCTCCTGTTTGGGATGAATTCATTCATTTTACACTTGTATAAGTATAGCTTGATAAACAAAATAACATTATTTGTGGCTATAGCCGACTTTTTTAAATACCCAAGTAGAAAACTTTTCTTATTCATAAAAGGAAACAATTAACCTGGTAATATCCCATCAATTAATGCTTTAGATATATGACATTCCCCAAATCAATATTCTAAATTTTCCTCACTTTGTTTGCAAAAGGAGCACAATGGATCATTTGTTATTTTCATTTTGCTCAAAAGACTATTTGTTCCAAGTACCCTATGAATTATTCTGTATTGGAACCACTGTACCTTTATATCATTTGTTATTAAAAAGGGTAGTTCAAAAATGCAGTTCCATTCATTTTCATTAATTGTGGTATTGAGTTTTATACCCCATTTTGCTTTAACTGAAGGTTGTTCATTGTTCTTATTTACAATATTATATAGTCTTTTAGCACCAGATTAGTTTTTAATATGAGATGTAATAATGGGGGAAAAAGGGTTTATCATTTGTTGGGTAGGACAGGGTAAACAACATTTGTTCACAAATTTATCTATAGCTCTTGTCACCCCAATATAATTAATAACATTAATTGTTAAACTGTACATTTCACTCATTCATCGACAGAAATAACGGTTCCATTTTTGAATATATCCCCTATACAGTTAATTCAAGCATCAAAACATGACTTAAAGTAAAACTTTTATTTCCTATCAATATATTTGGATAATAAAAAGATGAATAATACAACAATTCTGCTTTTACTTCTAATTTACTACAATAAATTGAAAAGCTTTTTTAGACATCTACCCAAAAAAGTTTGAAATTCTGTTGGATATATTTAAAGCATAATGATAACCGCAATTAAAAAACATACATGTTTATTTTATTGAAAATGACAGTCGCCAAACATGTTTATAAAATGTCTTCAACGAGACTGCGATTACTTAACTTTATATTAAAATTAATAATTGAGCATACTCCATTTCTGAAACGATACTTTCCCTACAGAATATGAAACATGGACAAAATTCGGTTCACAATATAACTTTATAGATCAAAATTTCAAACAGCCAAATCAACAAATGTTTGTTAAAAAGTGTAATATATTGTTTACTGTTACATAATGATATCGTCAGTTTTGGATTGTTTCCAAAACACTTTTGCAAATTGCCAGTTACAGCATTCAAATCTACAGCATCTTGTTCTTTCATCTTGTTCTTTCATCAGTCATTTTAATTTTCCTGATGCTTGATAAATGTCTTTGTCTTATTTCGAACAAAGTCTTTAATATTTCTCCAACTTCTTCTACTTAAACACGGGTTTTCTTTTCGCAAGATCTCGCATTCGGGCTTCCCAGGCAATTTGTTTAGATGCATATATTTTTCAAATTCACTCATCACAACTGGTTGTGCCTGCGGCGTTGACTTCTTTTTTCCTGAAATATAAAATACCAAGATGCATACCATAACATGAATCAAACAAGATGTGTTTGTAAAACACAATGTCCCCCTATATGACGTTTGACCTTGAAGGATGACCTTGACCCTTCACCACTCAAAATGTGCAGCTCCGTGAGATGCACATGCATTTCAAATATAAAATTGCTAGCTTCAATATTGCAGAAGTGACATTACATGAGCAATTTTGACCCATATATTTGACCTTGAAGGATGACCTTGACCTTTCACCACTCAAAATGTGCAGCTCCATGAGATTCACATGCATGCCAAATATCAAGTTGCTATCTTCAATATTGCAAAAGTATTCATAAAATAAGCGATTTGGGACACATATATTTGACCTCTGACCTTGAAGGATGACCTTGACCTTTCACCACTCAAAATGTGCAGCTCCATGAGATACACATGCATGCCAAATATCAAGTTGCTATCTTCAATATTGCAAAAGTACTCATAAAATGAGCGATTTTGTCCACATAATTTTGACCTCTGACCTTGAGGTATGACCTTGACCTTTCACAACTCAAATTGTGCAGCTCCATGAGGTACACATGCATGCCAAATATCAAGTTGCTATCTTGAATATTGAAATACTGCAAAGGTGTACATTAAATGAGCGATTTTGACCCATATTTTTGACCTTTGACCTTGAAGGATGACCTTGACCTTTCACCACTCAAAATGTGCAGCTCCATGAGATACATATGCATGCCAAATATCAAGTTGCTATCTTCAATATTGCAAAAGTTATTGCAAATGTTAAAGTTGGCTCAAACCAACCAACAGACCAACCAACAGACCAACAGACAGGGCAAAAACAATATGTCCCCCACTACTATAGTGGGGGACATAAAAAATTGACAACTGCAACAATTTACGTTTATGTGTGTCGTCCACATAATAATGATATTATATGAACAACATTTCAAATCATTGGATGAGGACATCATGTTAAAAATAAGCAATGCTGAACCAAATATATACATTAAGAACAATTTTGCTGTTTCATGTTGCCAGAAAATATACAGAGCACATGTTATATCCAAGTTAACAATTATACTATAACGCAAAGTAATGCAAATATACCTCCAAACAATTATTACACACGCAAATAACTATATTCGGGTTTAATAAATTGGTTCACTGGAAGGTGTGGTATAGCCTATATTCTAATAGCGCCTCCTAGTGGTATATCGTAAGCAACACTGTACATGAAACAAGAGGGCCAAGATGGCCCTAGTTCGCTCACCTGAGAGGAGTCTGTTCATTCAATGTTTACCAAACGTCAAATTTGACCTAGATATTGTCCAGACAAACATTCTGGTCAAGTTTCATCATTATTGAACCAAAACTCTGGCATATGGAGTGATTTTATGTTTGTAAGATTTGACCTGGTGACCTATATTTTGAGTTGACCCCCCTCACCATGCATCAAACTTTGCTTACAAAAATAAATATTATGACCAAGATTTATAAAATCTGAAACAAAATTGTGAAAGAGTGTTTACTAGGATTCTGTATAATATAATGAAAATTTGGACAATCTAAAGGCAATAATTATGGCATTAATTATGTGATATATATAAAACCAATCTTTTCACCAAGTTTCATGATGATTGGGCAAAAAATGTGACTTCAAGAGTGTTCACAAGCTTTTTTTACTATAAAAATGTGAGAAAACTGCCCCCCCGGCAACCATGTTATTCAACTTACCGGAACCATTTTCAAACTCAACTCTCATATCAAGGAAACAAATGTTCTGACCAAATTTCATGAAAATTGGGCCAAAAATGTAACTTCTAGAGTGTTCACATGTTTTCACTATATACATAAATGTATAGAGAAAAATGCCCCGCCCACTGCATGGCGGCCATGTTTTTTCACCTATCTGGATCATTTTCAAACTCGTCCGAGATATCAATAAAACAAATGTTTTGAGCAACTTTCATGATGATTGGGCAAAAATTGTGACTTCACGAGTGTTTACAAGGTTTCTCTATAGCAAAATAAGGAAAACTGCCCTCCCCACGCCCTGGCAGGCATGTTATTCAACTGACCAGAACCATTTTCAAACTCAACGCTCATATCGAGGAAACAAATGTTCTGACCAAATTTCATGAAAATTGGGCCAAAAATGTGACTTCTAGAGTGTTCATATATTTTCACTATATATAAATATAGAGAAAAATGCCCCGCCCACTGGCGGCCATGTTTATCAACGATCTGCACCATTTTCGAACTCGTCCGAGATATCAATAAAAACAATGTTTTGACCAATTTTCATGATGATTGGGCAAAAATTGTGACTTCTAGAGTGTTTACAAGGTTTCTCTATAGCCAAATTAGGAAAACTGCCCCGCCCACTGGTGGCCATGTTAATCAACAGACCGGAACCACTTTTGAACTCAACCAACATATCATTAAGACAAACATTTCAACAAAGTTACATGAAAATTGGGCATGAAATGTGACTTCTACAGTGTTTACAAGTTTTTTCTTTTTTTTTGACCTAGTGACCTAGTTTTTGACCTGGCACAACCTGAGCAATCAGGTGAGCTAAAAATATACCTAATTGCAGTGGATATATGAGTGTTTTCCTTTGTCTTGTACAATAACCTTGACTTTTAACCTGGGGCAGAGTTCATATGAAATGTTGGTGTACCAAGACGGGGGTCAACGATTTTCAGGGATGCTTTCTGCAAAAAATGGGGATCCAAAGCAAATGTCGAGATGTGTGTGCACTGTCTATGAATGCTTTATTGATAAAAAATTAGTAAATATAGCACCACCATACCTCTTTTTAAACTTGTTGAAAGTATAGCAAGTATGATGACAATTGTTTTATTTGAACCAGTTCAGATAAAGTAAAATTATATGCAATCATCAACACATGCATATTCCGTCAGACTAGTGGATTCTTATTAGACAACATATACAATATCCTGATTAAAATTTGCTTTACACAACAATTAAGTATTTATACCACATAAACATTCTAAAATACATAATAAGATAATCGATCAATAGATCTCAACAATTAAATATCAGAGAAAGATTGAACTCATTGAATAATTAATCATACAGACGGCTATGTAGATTAACATTTCGATGTTCATGTGCTGTAACCCTGCGAGCTCACTTTGGTGTAGACCAGATTTTGACCCAAACTTATGTATACACACTGCAGTGCGTTTGATATGTTTTTGTTTCGATATTTTGTAATAGCAATTATAAAAGTGGTTTGAAGTGGTACGCAATCTTATCATTGGCTATAGTATAGTTTTTTTTTAAATAATATCCGATGCCTTATTAATTCAGAAGTGTAAATAAAATCAAACGCTAATGTGCACAGTCCGTTTTTAGTTGTATTACCTGTAATGGTGGGAAGTTCAGAATCAGGTCCGATCAGCTTACAACTATACACCGGGCTTTTTTTCAAATATATTCACATACATTATGTTATATTTATTATTTTAACATTGAACGCCAAACGAAACCCAAACTTGGAACAAAAGCTTAAAGCCACTGCCTATATATAAATTAATTGTAAACCAGCAAAGGTTGTCAAGACACACAATTATTACTCTTACATAATACAAGCACCATTCCGGGCAAGGATACAGCAGAAATAAAAACTACATATTAAGAACCTATGAATTTTTACCAAGAAATATCAGGTATTAAACAACTGTTGTTCTAGCTAACAATCAAGCACTGGATAATGAAGTCATACGTAACAATTATTAGTTCATTTTTGTCAACTCAAAGTTCCTCAACAGTTAAATGTTCAATTAACAAGGGAAGTTTTAAAAACACGCATGCCCCCCAATTGTGGACTGTCAGTTGTAGTGGCAGCCATTGTGTGAATGTTTTTTGTCACTGTGACCTTGACCTTTGACCTAGTGACCTGAAAATCAATAGGGGTCATCTGCCATTCATGATCAATGTACCTATGAAGTTTCATGATCCTAGGCCTATTTATTCTTGAGTAATCTACAGGAAACCATTTTACTGTTTCAAGTCACTGTGACATTGACCTTTGACCTAGTGACCTGAAAGTCAATAGGGGTCATCTGCGAGTCATAATCAATGTAGCTATGAAGATTCATGATCCTTAAGGCCTAAGCGTTCTTTAGTTATCATCCTGAAACCATTTTTCTGTTTCTAGTCACTGTGACCTTGACCTTTGACCTAGTGACCTGAAAATCAATAGGGGGCATCTGCGAGTCATTATCAATGTACCCTAGGCGTAAGCGTTCTTGAGTTATCATCCGGAAACTGTTTTACTATTTCGAGTCACTGTGACCTTGACCTTTGACCTAGTAACCTCAAAATCAATAGGGGCCATCTGCCAGTCATGAGCAATGTACCTATGAAGTTTCATGATGCTAGGCCTAAGCATTCTTGAGTTATCATCCAAAAACCATCTGGTGGACGGACGGACCGACCGACCTACCCACCTACCAACATGTGCAAAACAATATACCCCCTATTCTTCGAAGGGGGCATAATAATGTAACAATATATCCTTCAAATTCCTAGTTTACTTACTTTTGTATTTATGTTTGCAATGTATGCATTGATCACATGATAAATAGTAACCGACATTAACATACTCATGCACCCCACTTAACCCCTAAACCAGGAACCTATCCAAAAATGTTTGTATAGGTCTATGCATTAACCTGCACCAAATTGTATTATTGAGATACCTTCAATGGGAAATCTCAGAGCGATATTTTTGGGAAGCACTTAAATGGATACCATTCATGTTGCTAAACAGCGCTCATCATTTTGAAGAACAAATATTGCAAAGTTCTATCTTTAATATTAATAAAAGTAATTAAAGGTAAATTTTAATTTGATAAACAGTATTTACAGTTTGTTCACAGGTTACATGTATATAACGTATACAATGAATCTTATGTAAGTAAATGTTTTCTATATGTGTATACATTTAATGATGTATCAAGAGGTTTCTATATCATACCATGTTTTCATTATACAAACAAACAATATTAAGCTTCTCAATTAGGCAATGCATTTATAAACAATATACATGCAAATATTGACCAAAACAAAAACCAATTGTGTCCCAAAACAAAGACAAGAGCACCGCATAACGGGTGCCACGCTTGGCTGCGAAAGCTTGTCCAAATTTTTTTTTTCACAGTGACCTTGACCTTTGACCTAGTGACCAAAAAATGGGTGTGGCGTGTAGAACTCATCAAGGTGCATCTACATATGAAGTTTCAAAGGTGTAGGTGGAAGCACTTTGATTTTAGAGCCTATGTTAAAATTTTATATTAGAGGTCACAGTTACCTTGACCTTTGACCTAGTGACCCCAAAATGGGTGTGGCATGTAGAACTCGCCAAGGTGCATCTACATATGAAGTTTCATTATTGTAAATGGAAGCAATTTGATTTTAGGGCCTATGTTAAAGTTTTATATTAGAGGTCACAGTGACCTTGACCTTTGACCTACTGACCCGAAAATGGGTGTGGCGTGGTGAACTCAACAAGGTGCATCTACATATGAAGTTTAAAAGTTATATGTGGAAGCACTTTGATATTAGAGCCAATGTTAAGGTTTTAGCACGACGCCTACAGCGGACGGCGGACGACGAGCTGGCTATTACAATACCTCAGGTTTTTCTCTGAAAAACAGCCTAGCTAAAAATGGGTGTGGCGTGTAGAACTCAAGGTGCATGTACATGTGAAATTTAAAAGTTGTAGGTGGAAGCACATTTATTGTAGAGCCTATGTTAAAGTGTAATATTAGAGGTCACGGACCTTGACCTTTGACCTCATGACCCAAAAATGGGTGTGGCATGTAGAACTCATCAAGGTGCATGTACATGTGAAATTTAAAAGTTGTAGGTGGAACCACATTTATTGTAGAGCCTATGTTAAAGTTTAATATTAGAGGTCACAATGGCCTTGACCTTTTTACCTCGTGACCCAAAAATTCACAAATCAATCATTTGAGTTATAAATAATGAAAATAATAAATATTTACAGTAACTGTGAAAAGAACTTAAATTCTTGGTAAGGAAATATATAATATGAGATTTATAATTATATAAATTACTTCCCTTGAAAATAATCGTCTCCAACAAATTTCTATTTTTAGTAGCAAATAATTGAAAGCCACTACCGTGTCTGTAGATTTACCACTCAAAATGTGCAGCTCCATGAGATACACATGACATTTGACCTAGTGACCCAAAAATGAGTGTGGCGTGTAGAACTCATCAAGGTACATGTACATGTGAAATTAAAAAATTGTAGGTGGAAGCACATTTATTGTAGAGCCTATGTTAAAGTTTAATATAAGAGGTCACAGGGACCTTGACCTTTGACCTCGTGACCCAAAAATTGACAAATCAATCATTTGAATTATAAATAATGAAAATAATAAATCTGTACAGTAACAGTGAAAAGAACTTAAATTCTTGGTAAGGAAATATATAATATGAGATTTATAATTATATAAATTACTTCCCTTGAAAATAATTGTCTCTCACAAATCTCTATTTTTAGTAGCAAATAATTAAAAGCCACTACCTTGACTGTAGATTCACCACTCAAAATGTGCAGCTTCATGAGATACACATGCATGCCAAATATATAAAGTGGCTATGTTCAATATTGAATAATTATCTCCCTTTAAAGCTTATTACTTCCCTTAAATGTGTATTTTTTACGGCAGACCTTGAAGGATGACCTTTACCACAATGTTTTTGTCAGAAACACAATGCCACCTACTGCGCTGCTTTGACTTATTTAACAAAAATATATACGTGGGCAGGTCAGATAACTATGTCCATTAAAAGCTTATTACTTCCCTTGACTTTGTTTTTTCAACCCTAGACCTTGAAGGATGATGTTCACCTTGAAATTTTAGCACTCAAAATGTGCAGCTCCATGAGATACACATGCATGCCAAATAGCAAGTGGCTATTTTCAAGATTTAAAAAGTTATGGCCAAATTATGTTAAGGTTTAAGCACGACGCCTACAGTGGACGGCGGACAACGAACTGGCTATGACAATAGTTCGGTTTTCTCCGAAAACAGCCGAGCTAAAAAACTAGTTCCATAAAATTTATTAAGCTTGTAGTGACTTATTGGTTTGTTTTTAAATATGACTAGATATAGTGAGCCTAATGATTCAGGTTTATTAAAGATTGATTTTGAGGGGAAAATAGTTTTGAAATTAATTTGCATGCATAAGCGTATGTTAATCAAGTTTATTGTTGTCTTAACATAAAATTTGACTTCTAGAGCATTCAGAAATGCCCACTGGCACTCATATTGGTAGAAGAGATAGACCATTTTCAAACTCACAAGAGATGTCATTCAAAAGCATGTTGTGAGCAAGTTTTATGAGGAAAAAAATGCCTGTAGAGTGTTTAGAATATTTTCATTCAATTTGAGCTAGCAAACTTGTGTTTGAACCCAGTTTTGTACTTCGCAGAGATATCACTGAAACAATTGTTTTCATGAAGCACAGATCATGTGGTTAATGACAATGAACTCAACAAAATATTTAAACAAGAGCTGTGTTTGTAAAACACAATGCCCCCTACTGAGCTTTGAAGCCTCACTGCAGCTATTTTAGAAAAAAAAGACCTTTGAAGGATGACCTTGGCCTTGACCTTTCACCCCTCAAAATGTGCAGCTCCATGAGTAGCACATGCCTGCCAAATATCAAGTTGCTATCTTCAATATTGAAAAAGTTATGACCACCCTTAATGTTTTGAGACAGACACACACATACAATGACAAACAGATAGGCCAAAAACAATATACCCCCAATTATTTGACCCGGCGGCATAAAATTTCCTAACTCAACAGATGAAAATTACACAAATAATAAACACACACATAAAAATGAACAAATTAAATGCTGTCTGATTTCTAACTGCATGTTTCTTTTTAAGTATTATGCATGCTAAACTGAATGTTTCAACGCAAGTTAATTATGCAATACAATGAGGACTTTGTAATGACAGAGTATAGTTTATCACTAACAAGGTCACTTTCAAGATATTAACACATGCTATGAACAGTTAGATGCTTGTCTGCAACATGTTGATTCAATGGTCAAAAGTTTTTGTATTTAACTAGCAGCACCATTAACATGTTTGAACTTTGATATTTAGCGTGACCTTGACCTTCGATGAAGGCTTTCAAGACTTGCACGTAAAACGCCTTCTGCACGTGATGAACATTTTTGGCAAATTACTTTTAAACATTTGCATGATGCATAGTTCAAGTTACGGTGCAGAAAAGCTGTAATTTTCTCAAATCAAACATTTGACCTGTAAGGTATGTTTGAATCTGTCCTTTGATCTCTGATTCTTAACTTGACATTTGAGCTACTAGAGAGAAGATTGTTTCACATGACACACATTTGATCTCTGATTATTTACTTGACATTTGAGCTACTAGAGAGAAGATTGTTACACATGACACACATTTGATCTCTGATTCTTTACTTGACATTTGAGCAATCATTAACACATGCATATGCTGTCAGACTATTGGATTCTTATTAGGTAACAAATACAATATCCTGATAAAAATTTGCTTTAGAAAACAATTAAGTATTAATATCACATAAACATTCTAAAATACACAATAAGATAATTGATCAATATATCTAAACAAGAGCAGCACATAACTGGTGCCAGCGCTCGGCTGCGGGTGCAGTTTTAAATAAATGAAAGCTTGTCAGATTTTTTTTAGAGGTCACAGTTACCTTGACCTTTGACCTAGTGACCCCAAAATGGGTGTGGCGTGTAGACCTCATCAAGGTGTATCTATATATATGAAGTTTCAAAGTTGAAGGTGGAAGCTTTTTGATTTTAAAGCGAAATGTAAAGGTTTTAGCACAACGTAAACGGCGGATGGCAGACGTTGGATGACACGACTAGCAGGCTATGACATGTAATCTCGGGTTTTCTCTGAAAACAGCCGTGCTAAATAATATATATCAGAGAAAGATTGAACTCATTAATCATTTAATCATACAGACGGCTATGTTGATTAACATTTCGATGTTAATGCGTTGTAACACTGGGAGCTCACTTTGGTGTAAACCAGATTTTCACCCACACTTAGTTATACACAATGCCGTGCGTTTGATATGTTTTTGTTTCAATATTTTGTAATATAAATTATAGAAGTGGTTTGAAGTGGTACGCCATCTTATCATTGGCTATAGTAAAGTAGCTGTTGAAATAATGTTCAATGCCTTATTAATTCAGAAGTGTAAATAAAATAAAACACTTGTAATGTGTACAGTCCTTTTTCAGTTGTATTAACTGTAATGGTGGGAAGTTCAGAATCAGGCCCGTTCTACTAACAACCATATTCCGGACTTCTTTTCAAATCTATTTGCCTACATTATGCTACGTTTGTTATTTCAACATTGAATGCTAAACGAAACCCCAGCTTGGAACAAAAGCTTAAAGTTACGGCCCATAGATTAATAAATCCTTGTTCATGATGGGGAACTCTGAAAACCAGCAAAGGTTGTCAAGACACACAATTATTACACATAATACAAGCACCATTCCGGGCAAGGATACAGCAGGAATAAAAGCTACATGTTTAAGAAATAATCAACGTGTAAGCGTTGGTTATTGCGGTAATAACCAATGGTTTGCGTATTAATTAAACCACGAGTGGTTTGATAACAAGCATCGGAACAACAAACGTGCAGACGATGTTAGACAATTTGCAGACAATTTGTAATTTGCTAAAATCAGACATTTGGCCTGTACAGGACGTTTGAACCTGACCTTTGATCTCTGATTCTTTACTTGACATTTGAGCTACTAGAGAGAAGATTGTTTCACATTACACACATTTGATCTCTGATTCTTTACTTGACATTTGAGCTACTGAGAGAAGATTGTTACACATGACACACATTTGATCTCTGATTCTTTACTTGACATTTGAGCTAATAGAGAAGATTGTTACACATGACACACATTTGATCTCTGATTCTTTACTTGACATTTGAGCTAATAGAGAAAAGATTGTTACACATGACACACATTTGATCTCTGATTCTTTACTTGACATTTGAACTACTAGAGAGAAGATTGTTACACATGACACACATATGATCTCTGACTCTTTACTTGACATTTGAGCTACTAGAGAGAAGATTGATACACATGACACACATTTGATCTCTGATTCTTTTAGAGAGAAGATTGTTACACATGACATACATTTGATCTCTGATTCTTTACTTGACATTTGAGCTACTAGAGAGAAGATTGTTACACATGACACACATTTGATCTCTGATTCTTTACTTGACATTTGAGCTACTAGAGAGAAGATTGTTACACATGACACACATTTGATCTCCGATTCTTTACTAGACATTTGAGCTACTAGAGAGAAGATTGTTACACATGACACACATTTGATCTCTGATTCTTGACTTGACATTTGAGCTACTAGAGAGAAGATTGTTACACATGACACACAATCTCCAATGGATAACATGTGAATTGCATCATTTTAAAATTGCATGATGAATGACAAAGGAACTGTCAGTGAGCAATGTGCTTTCAGGCTAAATACTAAGACGGTGGTAATCAATTTTTAAATAGCGGGATGAATGAAAAAATACAGTGCAGACGACTTTGTTGTAATGCGTGCAGGCAAATAAAAGCCACAGTCACATTGAATCTTATAAAAAAAAGAAAAAATGTTGAAATGATAAACTTTGTTTATGGATCGGTGCAAATACCTTGATAAACAGCATAATAATTGTGTGTAGGGTAATTAAAAGGTAGTAATAATTGTAAGGTAATGGTGTTAATGAATTGCAATTCTCCTCATTGATATCTTCACAGTGTGAAGGTGTAGTACACACCCATGACAGTTCATGTTGAAATATTGTAGTCTATATAAGATACATGTAAAGCCTTAAACGTTACATCATACAAACACAACAAAGGGCAATAACTCTTAAAAAAGTGCAGGGTTGTGGTTATTGTACATTGCACATCTTCCCATTAATTTCTACACATTCATGAAGTTTCATGTTGAAATAGTGTAGCCTATCTGAGATATTGCCCTGAAAAGTTCTATCATACAAATACAACAAACACTTCTCACTATCAATAGACCATCTGTCTATAATCTTCCTTGATAAGAAGAACACTCACTGTTCTCAAGCAGTGGTTGAAGTGTGCGCTTATGACTTGGTATTAAATCTTCATTCTGCAGTATTTAGAGGGCGAATATTAAATTACAAGAATTTAATGTGGTCATACAAATTGTTAAATTAAAACTTTTAATATCATTTACAATGTATAAACTTCAAACTTTGAAATGGTGTTATGAAGTCAGAGAAAACATATAGAGATCAACCTTATATGTTCATCCAATGATCCCAAATCTGTAAAATTAAGCCTGTAGGAAAATGATGTCTTACATATGGCCTAATTTAAGCATGATGGTCTTCGATATCTCTTTTGCATAGTTTTTAGAACATTTGTTCAAAGTAGTTTTGTCTATAAAGTCTTAATAAAATATATCCTTCCAGGAATTGACACACAGACGCATGACAAAACAAGACTATTGCTCCACCATTGTCAGAAATTCCACCATTGTTAGATTTTTTAAAATTTGTTGCCATAGCAACCTGAATTTTTAACGTGGGACAAAACATTGAAATGGCTTGCATAATGTCCATTTGGCCATCTATCCATGTTTCAAGTTTCATGAACAAATATTAATAACTTTTAAAGTTATCGCAGGATCGAGAAAAGTGTGACTGACTGACAGACAGACAGACAGAGCCCCAGTGGGCATCAAACGTTGTGCCAACGTTGCTGCAACGTAATATTTAGTTCGCAACGTTGGCAACCATTACCAAACGTTGCCACAACGTTGCATACAAAACATTACCCACAGAGCGTGCTTTCATGTCTGCCCATAATTATTGCAGAATATCCGATTTTCTTCTTTGTTTATATGAAAGTTTACTGTTTCATGCATGAATGCACAATGTCCACGTGGATAACATTGAGGTTTTCATCTCCCAAGTAACTGTCAAAGATTTTATCGTGGACAAGTACACATTACGGACCGATTAATTAGTGTGCTAGGTATAAGCCACTGAAATTATCGATTGATATTGACACGAGGTTATTCACGCATGACCTATACACAACCGGGCGAATCTTCGCTGCTTGGGGTCATGGTCCGCCTTATCACACCTAATCGAGTTAAGAATGTAAATAGGATTTGTTAGCATGTGCAATGTGTAATCCATTTCATGACATGGGAATTTTAGCAAACAGAATCAGACCGACTGTTTGGGATTTTTAATCGGTCTTTCATGACCCCAATCTGTCCAGGACCGACAAAACCGAAAAAATATGATCCCTGCTACACACCCATGACAGTTCATGTTGAAATATTGTAGATATGGTATGCAACGTAATATTTAGGTCGCAAAGTCAGCAACCATGACCGAACGTTGCCACAACATGCATACAAAACATTACCTGGACGTCTGGGTAATGTTTTGTATGCAAAGTTGTGGCAACGTAATATTTAGGTCGAAACATCAGCAACCATTTCCGAACGTTGCCACACAGTTGCATACAAAACATTACCCGGACGTTTCATCAAATGTTGCAGTTGGGTTGTCACAATGGTGTATATGAAAGTTTTCCCGACGTTTTTTTCCCAACATTGCTGCAACGTTGTATTTAGGTTGCATTCAAACGTTGCAGTTTGGTTGTTACAATGGTGTATATGAAAGTTTTCCCAACGTTTTTTTTTCAACGTTGCTGCAACGTTGTATCTAGGTTGCATTCAAACGTTGCAGTTTGGTTGTCACAATGGTGTATATGATTGTTTTCCCGGTGTTTTTTTCCAACGTTGCTGCAACGTTGTATTTAGGTTTCATTCAAACGTTGCAGTTTGGTTGTCACAATGGTGTATATGAAAGTTTTCCCCTGTTTTTTCCAACATTGCTGCAACATTGTATTTAGGTTGCATTCAATCGTTGCAGTTTTGTTGTCACAATGGTGTATATGAAAGTTTTCCCGACTTTTTTTTTCCAACGTTGCTGCAACATTGTATTTTGGTTGCATTCAAACGTTGCAGATTGGTTGTCACAATGGTGTGTATGAAAGTTTTCCCAACGTTTTTTTTCCAAACATTGCTGCAACATTGTATTAAGGTTGCATTCAAACATAGTATTTTTTAAATTCTTTTTTTTAAATAAAAAAATTAATAAATAAATAAACAAACTATTTACTGCCAACCGCTCTATCAAGTATTATCGGCAGATATGCACACTGTCGAGTCTGTTTCCTAGAAAGAACCAGTACTTGGTATCTAAAGAGGAGATAATAAAACGCTCCCCGAGTAGGAATCGTACTTTATAATAATACAGTTCATGCATAGCATCAATGAAAATATGATTTCTTGTAAATTTTAGAAATTCAATTTTTTAAATTTTACAGATCAGTTGCTTTAACTTAAAGATGCTAAAGATGAACTTTAACTCAAAATCGCCAGATAAAATATTTTGTTTACGTTGTGTTTTGCATTAAAATGGTAGAATCTAGTTTCAAAGTGTCAACAAAAAATAAATAGTCAACATTTTTGTCTGAAACTTTCAATTGTCACCTTGGTGTAGTGGATGAGGTGTCTGCCTAGTGAACGGGAGTTGGTGGATTCGATTGCCACTCGGGGAGCGTTTCATTGCTCCTCTATAGACATCAAATAATGGTTCTTTCTAAGAAATGAACTCGAAAATGTCCATAACTGCCGATACGTATCGAAAGAGCGGTTGGCAGTAAATAATTTTTTTTATATTCTATATTATTTAAAAAAAATAGAATTAAAAAATACTGTGTTTTAATGCGACCTTAATACAACGTTGCAGCAGCGTTGGGAAAAAACGTCGGGAAAACTTTCATTACCATTGGTACAACAAAACTGCAACGTTCGAATGCAACCTAAATACAACGTTGCAGCAACGTTGGATGCCCACTGGGGTGTAAACCATTATGTCCCCTCCGGTGAAACAGGTAGGCGACAAAAACATTGCAAATTCATAAGCTATCGTAAAATATTACAGAACAAATTCATTTTGCAATTATTATACCATATTTGTTACCAATGTGATCCCAGCGGCTAGTCCAGCTTTTACACCATGGGCATCAGTGATATAAAAAATAATTACACAGTATCTTTAAACTTTGTTGTTTCAGACCATTGTTAATACATGTATATTGCATTAATAAAGTGCATATAAAAATGTGTCCACTTATTAAATAGATGTGTTTTATTCCAGGGGCATGATATTAAGACATTTAGTTTTTGAACATTCTAATATATTATCCCTGATGACCAATACAGGTAAAACAGCTGCCTATATATTTTGAAAAATGTTGACAGAGGATCACCCAAAGATCATTTATTGGAAGGTTCATTAGAATCTGCTTAGTGGTTGATAGAGGATCACCCAAATATCATTTATTGGAAGGTTCATTTGAATCTGCTTAGTGGTTGATAGAGGATCACCCAATAATCATTTATTGAAAGGTTCATTAGAATCTGCTTAGTGGTTGATAGAGGATCACCCAAAGATCATTTATTGGAAGGTTCATTTGAATCTGCTTAGTGGTTGATAGAGGATCACCCAAAGATCATTTATTGGAAGGTTCATTAGAATCTGCTTAGTGGTTGATAGAGGATCACCCAAAGATCATTTATTGGAAGGTTCATTAGAATCTGCTTAGTGGTTGATAGAGGATCACCCAAAGATCATTTATTGGAAGGTTCATTTGAATCTGCTTAGTGGTTGATAGAGGATCACCCAAAGATCATTTATTGGAAGGTTCATTAGAATCTGCTTAGTGGTTGATAGAGGATCACCCAATAATCATTTATTGAAAGGTTCATTAGAATCTGCTTAGTGGTTAATAGAGGATCACCCAAAGATCATTTATTGGAAGGTTCATTAGAATCTGCTTAGTGGTTGATAGAGGATCACCCAATGATCATTTATTGAAAGGTTCATTAGAATCTGCTTAGTGGTTGATAGAGGATCACCCAAAGATCATTTATTGGAAGGTTCATTTGAATCTGCTTAGTGGTTGATAGAGGATCACCCAATAATCATTTATTGGAAGATTCATTAGAATCTGCTTAGCGGTTGAGGTGGAGATTTGAAGCAGATTGTAGAAGACACTTAAAGACTGACCAATAACCACATTAGCTAACAATCATTGTAGAAGACACACACAGACTGACAAATGACCATATTTACTAACAATCGTTGTAGAAGACACACAAAGACTGACCAATAACCACATTAGCTAACAATCGTTGTAGGCTTGTACGAAAATTCTTTGCAAATTCTGTACAGAGTCTGTACAAAATCTGCCCAGAATCAAGACATTATTTATTTTTTCTGTGCAGAGAGGACATATACCCAGAATATACCTTGAAATCTGTACAGATTTTCTAAGCAGAATTACAATGAAGCAGAATTGTATTTGTACAGATTCTTACACCAGAAAGAATTTGAACACTTATAATTCTTAACAAGACAGATTCTTATCACTTTGCTTTTAAGCAAGGCAGAATTTTTGTTCTTGGTAGAAAAATTAGACAGAATGTTGGACTTAGAAAAAAATCTGATACCAAATTTCAAAATGGGACTTATAATTTAAGAAACATACTACTGATTTCAGTTTCTAATTGTTTATTGCAGGAAACATTTCTGTATTCACCGAAAATAAACATTAATGTTCAATGCATACAATAGTTAAAATGACCAAAAAATACAGCATATTATTAGCAACAAAAAAATACAGCAGTCTTGTTCATCATGCCATAAGGAACATAGAAAGTTTTCAACTTAAACCAACAGGCTTCAAGAAAAATCTATATTGGAGTAAAATAAGGTTTTTATTATTTTCTTATTGGTGGATTAATTGTCCAAAAATACTGAAAATTGCTAGAAAATGTCTGCTGTATCTCAGCAGTGACATTTTAACTGAAATTGAAAGATAGAGAGATCCAATAACGATTATGTGGTTATCTCCGCTGTCTGTCCTGCCTGGTCACTATCTCCTCCTACACTTGTAGCACTAGAACCTGGAAACTTACACTCATGGTATATATGAGCATAAGTGCGACAGCGACAGAACTTTGATCTGACCACTGGGTCAAAAGTTATGGGGGTTGGGGTTGGACTGGGTCAGAGTTTTTGCTGCGATTGCGATTCGAAAAAGGCTCATAACTACTGTGTCCCTTCAGATATTGCTTTCATATTTGGTATGCATGTGTCTGTAGACAAAACCTCTCCATGCGCATACAAATTTGTACCGCTGTGACCTTGACCTTGAACTTGAAGTCAGCGTTCAGGTTTCGAAATCTGCGACCCCGATTCGAAAAAGGCCCATAACTACTGTGCCCCTTCAGATACTGCTTTCATATTTGGTATGCATGTTTATCTGGACAACACCTTTCCATGCGCATACAATTGTTGACCCCTGTGACCTTGACCTTGAACTTGAGTTCAGCGTTCAGGTTTCGAAATCTGCTACCGCGATTCGAAAAGGCTCATACCTACTGTGTCCTTTCAAATATTACTTTCATATTTGGTACGCATGTGCATCTGGACAACACCTTTCCATGCGCATGAATTTGGGGTTTGCGTTCAGGTTTGTTTCAAAATCTGCGACCGCAATTCAAAAAATGCTACTAACTTCAGTGTCCCTTCAGACATTGCTTTCATATTTGATATGCATGTGTATCTAGACAAGACCTTTCCATGCGCATAAAAGTGTTGACCCCTGTAACCTTCACCTTGAACTTAGGGTCCGCATTTAAAAATTTTGAAATCTATTATGTGGTTATCTCCGCGGTCTGTTCGTCCTGGCCACTATCGCCTAATACACTATTAGCACTAGAACCTTGAAACTTACACACATGCCAGCTATAAGCATATGTGCGACAGTCCACTATTTGGAATTTTGATCTGACCCCTGGGTCAAAAGTTATGGGGGTTGGGGTGGGGACGGGTCAGATATTTTCACTCATGTTTTTAGGTAATTTTACATTAAATTCTTCATTTCTGCACGGATCTACTTCAAATTGATACTGAACATATCTTATGATAATACGGTCAATCTCAACTATGCATGGCCCCATAACCAACCCTGGGCGCCACTGGGTCAAACATGCTGCGTGGGTATACGCGTCGGCTTCTGCTTGCCATTTCTGGTTATGAATTGCAATTCTCCTCATTGATATCTACACACTCAAGAAGTTTCATGCTGAAATCTTGTAGTGTATCTGAGATATAGCCTTGAAAAGTCACATCATACAACAAAAACAAAGGGTAATAACTTTTAATTTAAAAAGTGGAGGGTTATGGATTTTGTGCATGGCAATTCTTGCCATTTATTTCTACACACCCATTTAGTTACATGTTGAACTTTTGTATCGTATCTGAGATAAACTTAGCCCTGAAAAGTTGCATAATACAAAAAAAAGGGCAATAGCTCTTATTAAATAAAGTGTAGGATTATGGTTCTTGTGCATTACATGACTCTGCATTGATATCTATATAACTATGAAGATATATTGATATAGTTTTTAAGATTTAGGTAGCCCAAACAGGTTTTGTGACAGACAGACGGACGGTTTGACAGACGGACAGACAACGCCAATTTTATAACCCTATAAACATTTGAATCTAACATGATTTTATGTTATATAATTGGCACGTTTTCCACCAAACAATACATAAATGTGTTTTCGTGATGTCTACACACCAAAACAATCATAAATTATATCGGGCCCATTAACATTATTTGAGATAATTACATTAAATAGGATATAATGGCTTACTGTATAATGCAAATTTAATACAAAATAAACACAACGAAAACATGTTTGGGAACTAATATATATAAAGTTACTACTACTTGGAAAGTTTTACTGTCCTGAATGCAGAAATGATATGTTTTTTTATGTTTCCTATATAGCAAATTTAAGAAGGCCCATTTTGCTGAACTGAACTTTTTGGGATTTGTGGAACTACCATCGCAACACACGGCTTTCTTTCTTACTATTGTAAAGCAGAAGTAAACTGATCAATTAATGAAAAAGTCACAAACATTTCAAACTCCTCAAAATTGTTTTCTTTTTTAAAACTAGTCACTAACTTGTAGAAATTATGAAAGTATGTGTTTGTATTCACGAACATAGTAAAATATTATAATATTTTCATTTGCTGGACACTTTTGCTTTCAACAAATAACATCAAACATCTTCTATAAATTACAAAAATTCAGACAGGTTAACTATTGTCAATCATATCAAATTCAATAGTAATTATATTTGACAAATATTAAAATGTTTTTATATGATTGTGTTGTCTGTTGTTTGGCTGTACACATTAGTTATACATTGAAATTGTTTGTCTTTGCATGTCATATTATTTACCAAGTATTAAACTTTCGTCAATAACAATTGTGCCATGCCACATAGGATTCCCTACACAGCAAATATTTACACTGTTTGAAAGTGTAATGTATTTCATAACAAGGGCTGTTTGTAAAACATGCATGCCCCCCATATGGGCTGTCCGTTGTAGTGGCAGCCATTGTGTGAATACGTTTTTTGTCACTGTGACCTTGACCTTTGACCTAGTGACCTGAAAATCAATAGGGGTCATCTGTGAGTCACAATCAATGTACCTATGAAGTGTCATGATCCTAGGCAAAAGCGTTCTTAAGTTATCATCCGAAAATCATTTTACTATTTTGGGTCACCGTGACCTTTGACCTTGTGACCTCAAAATCAATAGGGGTCATCTGCGAGTCATGATCAATCTACCTGTGAAGTTTCATGATCCTAGGCGTATGCATTCTTGAGTTATCATTCAAAAAACATTTTACTATTTCGGGTCACCGTGACCTTGACCTTTGACCTAGTGACCTCAAAATCAATAGGGGTCATCTGCGAGTCATGATCGATGTACCTATGAAGTTTCATGATCCTAGGCCCAAGCGTTCTTGAGTTATCGTCTGACAACCACCTGGTGGACAGACCAACCGACAGACCGACATGAGCAAAGCAATATACTCCCTCTTCTTCGAAGGGGGGCATAAAAATGCAATTTAATTAATTTGAATAGAAATGAATCGAACTTTAATTAATGTTAACGCATATACATGGATACAAATACAATAATCAACTCCAGATTGCTGCACTTGTCTCGCAATTAGCCATCACTTAATTACTCATGAGTTTTGACTTTTGTCCCAAGATCTTTCTTATTCAAGCCATTTCCGTTGTAAAAGTGACTGCTTAAATCTTACTGCGATTTCATTAAAGTGACTTTAGACTTGAACGAATCTGTATCTGCGCCCTATTTTGACTTTTTTAAACAAAGGATCTCAAGGTTTACTATACACTTTACTTATTTTATAATGCAATGGTGTGGTTTATTAGTTCAGGTTTCTTTACAAACTGTTTTCACCAGTTTCATACTTTAAATTCCGTAACAAGAAGCTAAATCGTATAATTGATATCCCCCGCCTTCTCATAATTTATATCTATACACCTACGTGCATGAAATTTCAGGCTGAGATAAAGCCCTAAAAAGTTTGTGACAAACAGCCGGAGGGATGGACTGATTATAAAGGCGGACTGATACAAACGTATATCTCTCCGCCTTTGGCGGGGAATAATTATAATCCATTAAAACAAGCATAGCCCGTTTCCAGGGACAATTCTGTGAGACAGGTATGCATTTGCAGAAACAAGTATTGCTTTTAATAGTCAATGATTAACCGCTTGATATATTTAACTCAGATTGTTGTTAATTAATTATAATGAGCCGTGCTCTGTGAAAAGCGGGTTTAATGCATGTGCGTAAAGTGTTGTTCCGTATTAGCCAGTGCAGATTTTTGCTGTAAGATACTCTCTGTAAATGACACATACCACCATAAAGAAAAAGTTTAATCTCTCGATTAGCCTGTGCGGACTGCACAGGCTTATCTAGGTTACACTTTACACACATGCATTAAAACTGCTTTTCACAGAGCAAGGTTCATTAAAGTAAATGTGAATAGTTTTATTCTGAGTAACATTAAAAGTGAATTATTAAATAAAGCTATCACAATTTAATTTGAAAATATTTATAACAAGACTATTGCCAAGCAATACATGTCCCCTACCGGCTCCACCATTGTCAGAAATATTTGGTTTTTATTTGTTGCCATAGCAACCATAATTTTTGACGTATGAACAAAATGAAATGACGTGCATAATGCCCTTATTGCCATCTATCAATGTTTCAAGTTTCATGAAAAAATATTAAGAACTTTCAAAGTTATCGCAGGATCCAGGGAAGTGTGACTGACTGACGGACTGACAGACTCACAGACACAAACCATAAGTCCCTCCGTAGAAATCGTTAGGGGACAACAAGCAATGTGTTTGCGAAACACTATGTCCCCATATATTTGACCTTTGATCTTGGAGGATGACCTTAACCTTGACCTTTCACCTCTCAAAATGTGCAGCTTCATGAGATACACATGCATGCCAAATATCAAGTTGCTATCTTCTTAAGCAGTGGTTGAAGTGTTCGGTTATGACTTGGTATTATAAACCAGTATTTAGAGGGCAAATATTAAATTACAAGAATTTAATGTGACCATACAAATTGTTCAATGAAATCTTTTAATATCATTTACATCCTATGTGCTTTAAACTTCCAAATGGCGTTATTAAGTCATCACACCCTTTATAATGTAGTGCAGTGACCACGCATTTATCCATACGCGTCCGTTCCGGTACAAAATTTCGGAATTAACAAATCTTCCGGATTATCAAACCAGTGCCGTTTTAAGAGTTAAATAATTACATTATGACATAAACCTTATGTGTATGTACATTTACATACTTATTTTGCATCAAGAATGATATTTTCTTGTTACTGAAACATTTATTTAGTTAAAAAATAAAATGTTTGTTAAACAATGTAAATACAAAAACGTGTAATTGAATTTTCGAACAATCATGTACATGTGCACACATGACGTAAAGCTTTATGAATGTTACAATCACACTGTTAAGCATTGATAGCGTATTATTTAATCGATATTTCGTTGCTGTATACACTTTCCATGAGGACTGCGTGTATCTCGTGTGATACTGCCGCAGTGAAAAGACGTTGCCATGGGTGGAATGCGAGCTGTAAGCTGGTGGTGTCACAGAGTCACAAATCAAGGGTGTTGAAGGCAAATGACAATACAATAAAAAACTGCTATACTGTTTTAATATCCTCATTTATAACCCGTCTCATACAAAAGAATATTGAAATAATTAAAATAGCTACACGTAAAGTTTGATGCGTTTTAAATGGACTGCTTAAATAATCCTAGCACAACTTTTCACACAGGATGACGGTCCCATTGTAATCAGTGTCTTAATTGGTCGCGTGTTCAGCTCATTAAAGACATTGTGTCATTTACTATACATTGTGTAATGCCTACATCAGTTTAAGTTTTAAGTCGGAGTCGAACCATGTTTAGTCATGCCTATTAGCTATTACGCCTTAACACAATATTTCACGCCTCAGTGAAGGCGCTTTTGTTTAAAACAACGGGATGGCGATAAAGCCTAAAACAACAATACTTCACGCCTCGGTGATTGCGCTTTTGTTTATACGGCGGGTTGGCGATTAAGCCCCCATGTTGGGAAGCATCCTGATTAACGAGAATTAATTACAGCTAAATACACAGATCGGTGTCACGAAATCTACGTCCGGATCCGGAACGCAAGACTTAACAGGGCAAAATACTGCAAAATAAATCCGTTCCCCTTGACTTTCGTCCGCATCGCGAGATTTCCGGACTATCAAGATCCAGATAAATGCGGGGTCATTGTATTTATATTAATGCAAATGTGGAAAGTGAAAGTAAAAGCACAACAATGATAATATCTAACAAAATAGATTCATTAAACTGATTATACAATACCCTTAATTAAGTGTTATTTACAGTCCTTATCCTATAAGAAAAACAATAATATTAAAGTAAAACTTATCAATGCTCCCCAATAATGCGCTAAGTTAATATATGGGTTTATTTTAAGAATAAGTTCCAGAAAAAAGTATAATATATGTGCAAATCAATGAGTCAGAACAATTAGTTATATCTGCATTGAGAAAAATTGTAAAGGAAAAACCTGACAGGACACTGTGATCAGTTTCACCATATAGGGATCATGATCAAGTTTCAGAGATATTTGTGTAGAGTATAACTTCTTTTTAAAAAAACATCAGTGTTTTTTTTCACTTATAGGGGAATGGTGGCGGGGGCCCATCCAAAGGGGAAAAATGCGTCGTTTTTTAGGAAAAAGGGAAAATTAAAATTCACTTGTTTATATGTAATGCTATTTATTATATTAATACACATGTTTGTATGAATATAATATTGACAGCTGAATGTCTTTGTCCTTTTTCTTAAAATTAAAATATATATCAATGATTTTTTCAACATTAGTTTCAGACAGTTCAGCCTTCATGCACAGTCTCAGTTTTCTTAGCCATTTTGAGTCTAATTGGGATCTTTTAAATTGATAAAATGGCAAATTTGAGCATTTTTTATCAATAAAATGGACCAAATTGGAATGATTTTATCAACAAATATTGACACAATATAGATACATCAGGCCTTTTCCTGGCCATTTTGGGAGAAAAATGCAATTAATGTGAAAAGTCAACTGGTTTGGGAAAAACTATTAAATATAACTCTTTATAATAATTCAAAATAATATAAATTATAGTTATATACTTTGTTAGTTGTTTATGAAATAAATTTGAGATATATTTATCACGATAATGAGACAATTTTTTTTTTTTTACTTCTGAAGGGGATTTTTTTACAAAATGGGGGAAAAATATATACTCTTTTTTGAGGGGAATGGGGCCGAATATCGGCCCCGAAATTGCCATAAAAAAAACACTGAACATTATGCACAAATTATACATATCAGAATTATAAACAAGACCTATCTATCAGATGACAGCGGGCTCAACTATTCGAGTGCTTGACACTATAACGTACATGTAAGCCATCATGGGGAAATTGTTCATATTCAATAATTTATAATGGAAGATCTTTCAAACATAAAAAAAGGAAAAAAGATTTTTTTAGGGGGTGTAGGAGGGTTGAGAGGGGGGTATTATGTGAGGTGTGGTCATTTATTAGACGATCTTTCAAAAATAAAAAAGGAAAAAAAAAAAAAAAAAAATTTTGCGGGGGAGAGGGGGGGGGGGGGGGGGGGGTAGGGGGGGGGGGGGTTAGTGGGGTTTTGAGGAGGGGGGGTATATTATGTGGGGTGGGGTCATTCATAATAAATCTATTGAAAAATAAGAAAAAGGAAAAACAAAAATGGGGGGGGGGGGGGAGGTGGGGGGAGGGGGGCAGGGATTCTGGGTTGGGGCGTGGGGGTCATGTTTGGGTGGAATCCATTGTGGTATTCAGGTAAGTGTTGTTTTGTCAAAATATTAATAAAATCTAATCATAAATAAAGAAGTTATGGCAATTAATTTAAACAAAATGTTTAATTATCTAAGTATAAAAGGGGCCATAATTCTGTAAAAATGCTTGCAGTTGTCTGCTCTTGTTTATAGGTTGGGGTCATGTTGGTAAACATGTATGCAAAATATGAAAGCAATATGTCAAGGGACATAGGAAATATTTGGGGTAGTACGCAAACTTTAACATAGATTTATCAATAATATGCATATTCTAAGTATAAAGGGGCAATAATTCTGTCAAAATGCTTGATACAGTGGCCTGCTCTTGTTTATAGGTTGGAGTCATGTTGGTAAACGAGTATGCAAAATATAAAAGCAATACGTCAAAGGACATAGGAAATATTTGGGGTAGTACGCAAACTTAACATAGATTTATCAATAATATGCATATTCTAAGTATAAAAGGGGCAATAATTCTGTCAAATGCTTGATTCAGTTGTCTGCTCTTGTTTATAGGTTGGAGTCATGTTGGTAAACAAGTATGCAAAATATAAAAGCAATATGTCAAAGGACATAGGAAATATTTGGGGTAGTACGCAAACTTAACATAGATTTATCAATAATATACATATTCTAAGTATAAAAGGAGCAATAATTCTGTCAAAATGCTTGATTCAGTTGTCTGCTCTTGTTTATAGGTTGGGGTCAGGTTGGTAAATAAGTATGCAAAATATGAAAGCAATATGTCAAGGGACAATGAAAATATTTGGGGTAGTACGCAAACTTTAACATTTGCACGCAAATGCTTACGCCGACGCCGGGGTGAGTAGGATAGCTCCACTATATATATTTCATATATAATAGTCGAGCTAAAAAACAATAACAATACAAACAAGGGACAAAATTGTCACAAAACCAGGTTTTCATTGTGAAAAAAAAATCTGATAAAGGGAGACAACTCAAACTGAACTTTTGAAATGAACAAACAAAATTAACTCCCTTTGTAAGTTTGTTTTAAAATAAATCTATTTTTAGTCGTGGCGACCTTGACATTGGAGATATTGACGTGATTCTTTCGTGTGACACACCGTCCCATGATGGTGAACAAATGTGCCAAATGATTTTAAAATCTCATAATGAATGACATAGTTATAGCCCAGACAAGCTCATTTATGGCTATTTTTTACCTTTGAACTCAAAGTGTGACCTTGACCTTGGAGATATTGACGTAATTTTTTCGCGCGACACACCGTCTAATGATGGTTAACAAATGTGCCAAATGATTTTAAAATCTCACAATGAACGACAAAGTTATGGCCCGGACAAGCTTGTTCCGCCCGCCCGCCAGTCCGCCCGCATTCGCCAATCTAATAACCAGTTTTTTCCTTCGGAAAACCTGGTTAAAAACCTGGTTAAAAAGGGACACGCACAGAAATCAGGTCAACAAAACTAGTTATTGCTTAAAAATGTATTCCAATTCTAATTCAGTTTTCTATCACTGTTATAATATATTAATAATATTTTAATAATCTATCAGAATAATTGAGTGTCTGTTTTATTGGCTGATGTTTTAAGCAATTATATTTGTTCATATTATTTATTATAAATATATAGGTATATTCAACATGTACAATTTAAAAAACTTGCACTTTGGGACCAGCATAACTTTTCTTTTGGGAAGCAGTGTAGCAAGCATACAAGAGCCGGGAATCAGTACTGAGATGTAAGCTGGGAAGCAGTAATGAGTAGTAAGCATGAAAGAGACACATTGGAAAACCATGAGAATTTCGGGAATCAGTACTGAGTAGTAAGCATGAAAGAGAAGAGAATCAGTACTGAGTAGTAAGCATGAAAGAGAAGAGAATCAGTACTGAGTAGTAAGCAGGGAATCAGTACTGAGTACTGAGCATGAAATAACCACAATGGAAAGCCATGAGAATATCGGGAAGCAGTACTGAGTAGTAAGCATGAAGAGCCAGTAATCAGTACTGAGTAGTAAGCAGGAAAGAGCCACAATGGAAAACCATGAGAATATTGGTATGACATGGTTGAAGACAAGATCATCAAGGGGTAAATTGGGTAAACATGTTACTTCTAGAATGCTCTTTTTTTCCTTTTCATTTGACGTAGCGATCTAGTTTTTGGACCTAGTTTTGTAATAGACATATTATTTATTTAGACCAATTTTCTGACAAAGTTTCGTGAATATTTGAAATAAATATAATCTCTAGTGTGTTAACAGTGTAATTTTTGATAACGGACAATGCATGTTTAACAATGGGAATAAATGTCATCACAAAATCACTACGTAAACACATCGTGCTAATGTTAGCTAAGAAGAAAACAAGCTGTATTAGAATTGACAGAGCACTGTGAACAGGGTTTGTATTCAACAAGTTTGTTATAGGATGGGGTCCTTTGTGTTGCAAGGCGTTTGACTGAAACTCGTTAATGGAATCTATTTTTTTCTGCTTACATTAACTATAAACTTGACTATAAAGGGTTTACCATAATAATACAATAATGTACACATTGAATTTTCTGAAAACAAAGTTGTTGACTGGACTGGGGTTTTCATTCGATAAAAGCAAAAGACTTTCTAGTGCATACTCACAATGAGGGTATTGTTCTAGTCTGTATATGCTTCCGACATCACTTAGTTAGGATTGAACACTTCTCACCATCAACAGACCAGCTCTTCCTTGTTAAGAAGAACACTAATGGTTTTCAAGCAGCGGTTTAAGTGTGCTGGCATGACTAAGTATTAAAATCTTCCTTTTGCAGTATGTAGAGAGTATGTGTGTATGTAGAGAGTGAATATTAAATTCTTACAATGGTAATGTTATCATAGCAAATTCAACTAAAAGCTTCTATATATTTGACAAGTTCAGTGTTTTAAACTTCAAATTGGCATTGATAAGTCAATGTTAACTTCATAATGTAGTATCCCTGTTTTATGCTAAGTTCCTTGTGATGAATATATTAAAATATATTTATATTAAATGTAATTTCCATGTCAGTCAGCAATTTAGAATTTAATCAAATAATATATTATGTTAAAAAGTACTACATGTTGTGTATAGATGATTGCTTCCGAATGTAGTAACCCTTTACCACTTAAATTGATGCACATTTTGACTCATTTGAAGTCCCTTAGAAAGTTTAATTTAATATAATACCTTTCTTACTAGTTATAAGTGTAAAGGCTTCATATCCAACCATGAGCCACTGATGAGCAGCAAAAATCATAAAACCTGAAGAGCATGCGAGTTACTCGCAGGATGTTCTGGTTTTATGATGGAAAGCCATTTCCACTTTGCTTCTTCTGGGGAAAGGGTTAGCCAAGAACATTTCAAATATATAACCAACCGGAATTATAATTACAGAACAAGTTCATTGTTTGATTATTATACCAGAAAAATAAATGATATAGTATACTATCATAATTATGATGGTGTCAGTACATTTTAAATATATTACTTCAATAAATGGTATATAAAACTGTATCCACAAGGGCACTTTTATTTCAAGTGGCATGCTATTAAGACACTTGATTTAGGTTTAAACAAGATATGTGTTTGTCAGAAACACAATGTCCCGATTTTCACCGCTTTGAATCTATATATTTGACCTTTGACCTTCAAGGATGACCTTGACCTTTCACCGATCAAAATGTGCAGCTCCATGAGATGCACATGCATGCCAAATATCAAGTTGCTATCTTCAATATTGCAAAAGTTTTCATAAAATGAGCAATTTTGGCCCATATATTTGACCTCTGACCTTGAAGGATGACCTTGACCTTTCACCACTCAAAATGTGCAGCTCCATGAGATACACATGCATGCCAAATATCAAGTTGCTATCTTGAATATTGAAAAAGTTATTGCAAATGTTAAAGTTGGAGCAAACAAACAAACACTGTACAAACAAACCAACAGAGAGGGCAAAAACAATATGTCCCCCACGATAGTCGTGGGGGACATAAAAATATATTATCAAGATCTCTGATGTACGTTGCCATAGAGCTGACATTTACTCCTCTTTTGTTTTAAATGCAATCCTCTTTTTCTATCTCATTCCCACAACATAATAACTCGATGGAACGAGTTAGCTGTGTCGTGGTAATGACTTACTGAGTCGAGAAAACGCGAGAAATAAAGAGGGATGCAAACTAAATGCATGAGTGACGCAATGAAAAAAGAGCAGTGCCTTAAATAACGGAGGATTGCATAATACAATATACTGCTCTCCTCTTTCATTTAGTTTTGCACTCCTCTGTTTTCTTCTCAATTTTTTCCCTATACTAAGTAAGCCGTTCCCACGACATAGCTAACTTGTAACATTCCCACGAAAAATAAGTCGATCCCTTCCATTGGTTAGCTGACAAGCAAATAACCACATTAGTTAAAACTATTTTTAGAGGACCAAAATACAAGATGCAAGGAATATACTAAAGCAAAGATATTTAACAGTCATTTGTTATACAAATTGTGTCAACCTCTTTTTGTGACCAGCTTATACAACTGCATTCAAATTTAAAACCGCTGTTGTAGAGAATCACTATGCATTTACAACGTTAGAGATAAATTTACAAAACCTAAGTGACAAGCCCGTTTAGAATATAGCATGTATAAGTAGTTTTTGGTCTATCTAAGTGTTTAATAGGATGTGGTCCATGGAGTGCGGAATGTAATCTAGACTCCAGGATCATAACTATCATTAAGGATGTTAGTCAACATACAAAATAGTAAACCTATTAGCTTGCATGTTGAGGGCGCTGATGGTGCATAGTATGTTAATATTTATAAAATCTATATAAAACATGTGACCCTTAACCATTCAGACCAAGTTTCATTTGACTAAAACAAATTATAGCATTAATAGTGTCTGTAAGTTTTTCTAAGCATTAAATGGTAACCTTAGTTTTTAATACACTTCACTTAGAATTGACCGTTGTTGTGAAATTGTGATGATACAAATACGGATCCGAATTTCATCGACATTGAATCATAAGGGTAGCTTCTACAGTTTCATAATGTTTGCGTAACCTTTAACCTGTTGACCAGGTTTTTATATCAATTGACCCAAATTTTACCTCGACCTAAATATTGTTCAGATAAACATTTTATTTCTATAATGAAATTATGTGCATGAATTCGCTTGGACTATGTTTTATTTGGCCTTATCTTAATGTCGGAGTTTGCTTTACTAGATCTGTACTGTAACTGTGATCTACTTTTAGTCATTTTTTTTACCCAATTGGGAACGGGTCCGGTACACATGCCCTTGGGAATTTTTCGCGTCGTGAAATCAGCAGATTGGGAAAAAAACGAGTCTTGAAATCTTCTAATTGGGAAAAATCAAGTTGTGAATTGTACCAATTGAAGAATGGTACTTCAATGACCTTGCCTTTACCATCTTTAACTTGTCCCACTGTTTCCGGTGTTTCATGAGCACTAGTGCTCGGTGCATAGACTCTGTCATGAACAGTTTCAAGTATCATAGGACTTGTAGCTTCGTCATGTTTGTCGTCAATCTGCATTTGGCTACTGTCAACTTTGACAATTTTTGTTGCAATTAAGGGTGTGTTGTTGTCATGAAAACATATTTATTAATGCAAGATCATGAAAAAAGTCCCAAAAATATCAAAATTGTGAAAAATGTAGTCACAATCTCCTCAAAATGTTACAAACAAAATGACATAGAAATTGTAAAATTATGTTTCTATGGATAGATATAGTACAAATATTGTCATATTTTCTTTGGCTGGGCACTTTTGCGTTCAAAAAATAAAATCATATATCATATGAGCAACATTATTCTGACAGGTTAACTGTATCGTCAATGATCCATAGTCAATACTTTTGACAAACACTTAATGTTGTCTATGTTATGTCTATTGTTTGGTTTGACCCATTAGTAATACATTGAATTTAGTTATCTTGTGAAAAATGTGAGCCAAATATTGTTTCCAGTTTAAACCCTTTGTCAATAACAATTGTTTCATGTCACATGTCCACAGGATTCCCTACAAATCATAAATACTTACAATGTCTGAAATGTTTATGCATTTCATGAAAATGCAATTTAATCAATTTTAAAAGAAATGATTCAACAATATTTATACATATAAATGGATATTACTTACAAAATCAACTCCAGATTGCTGCACTTGTCTCGCTATCGGTCATCAATACATAACTCATGTGTTTTCACTTTCGTCACATAATCTTCTTATTCAAGGATATTCCCGTTAAAAAAGTGCATGTATTAATCTTACTGTGATTTCTTAGAGTGAATCTACTACATTTTTTAACAAAGGATCTCAAGTTTACTATGAAATTTTCTTATGGTCTAATGCAATGTTGTGGTTTATAAGCAGTGCTTACGTTACAACACTGGTTTCACCAGTTACAAGCACATTTGTTGAATGGATACCATCCCCCAGTCTTTTCCTCATTTATATCTATACACCTATGAAGTTTCATATTAAACACTTATATAGTGTCTGATAGACAGCCCTAAAAGGTTAGTGACAGACAGACGGATGGACGGAACTGATAGGCGGACTGATAGACTGACACAGGGACAATGACAAAGCTATATCCCCTCCGCCTTTGGCATTATATATACAAGTATAGGCTGTTACCTGAGTAGGAAACACAGTTTGCAAAATCAGAAATACAAACAAAACTGCTTTTACCCCCTCAGAAAATGAAAAAAAAAATCACTTATTTATATTTGAAAATTGACTCCAATATATCAAGGTCCGTTATATCGCGTTTTCCAATAAATCGTGAATCGGCTATGGCTCCCAAAAATCTGACAAGCATAATACCCAAATAACATGTTTTAATCTGAGAATTCGCTCAGATAAAATCAGTTTCAAGCTAGTATTTTACCCTATTTCACCCACTTAAATTTTCTGTATAATCTGACATTCATAATCCAGTTTTGACCAGATTGTTTGCTTTCATTGTACATCACTTTAGCACCTGTGTACTGCAATAAACAATAACTCCACTTGCCAAACATCACAGGTCATTTAGGGTGTTACCCTTCTCTCTTGAATTTGCTTTGAACTGCTGAAAACACCACACATGAAGGTGTATACAATTATAACTGTAAATGTCACATGTCAATACTGACCTATCTCAACAATCTTTGCGCGTGGGATACAGTGTAAACAACTTGCTTTAATTTAGAGGTAAAGATCCCTCAGTTTGTCCAGATGCACTAATAATAAAGCCCATGATTTCCAAGAGGAAAATGACATCATTTTGTACTTGGGTCTACTTTCTTGAATAATAAAACTTGGCAATTGTTTTTGGATTACAAATTTAACAAGACTATTGTCAGCAATATAAGTCCCCTACCGGCTCCACCATTATCAGAAATCCCAACATTTTCAGATTATTTTTTTATATATATTTGTTGCCATAGCAACCATAATTTAAGATGTAAGAACAAAATGAAATGACGTGCATAATGTCCATCTATCTATGTTCTCAAGTTTCATAAAAAAATATTAAGAACTTTTAAAGTTATCGCAGGGATCCAGAAAAGTGTGACAGACTCACAGATGCACAGAGCGAAAACCATAAGTCCCCTCCGGTGAAATCGGTAGGGGACTAATTTTACGCATTTAAAAATACTTACATGAAATAATGTTTTGTGCTAAACCAATGAACAATATATGGATATAACACATACTTCAGAAGGTAGGTAAAAAGCATGTTTGAGATTGCCAAACTATGCTTATGCATACAAAAACATGCATGAATAACCTGACAATTTTAATGCGCACCTGATATATCACGGTCGCGATCTTTGGACCCCTTCAACCGCAATATTTGGAATTGCAGTGTGAATACAAGTTAAAGACAAGTTTGCATGCAACAGGACACAAAAATGACATAATGGTGGACTTTTAAATAAGATTACTGTTATATAGATTGAGTAAAAGTCCACCTTTCTTTTCTATAGACAGTCACATATATAGAAATATATGTTTATAACAGTTAAACACAGTTCTTGTTTCTTGTTATAAAGTACAAAAATTCCCCCTCCTAAGGGCTGCGGACCCCTTCCCCCGAAGTAGTGTGAGGGCCCTGATATATTTTATCTGTAAAATGCTTGCATCAAAATTAGAGATGGCTGACCAAGACCACACTCAAAGAAAGAAAAAAGCCCTACAACATTTTCACGGTTTTGATTGCAGAATATCTCCAGGATTTATTGCAGTGTAACCACATGACTTATTGCAAAACACCCTTTAATTTCATATTCGGTCTACAAAAATAGGTCACGGGTGGTGGTAGAATGATAATTGATTAAAGCAAAGTTAAAAAATATTATATAAATTGCAGTGGAATTTTAAACTTGTTAAAATTCCCTTAAGACTACAATTTGAACCAGAACGTTTGCTCAAGACATTTGTATAAGGCATTAAAGGCCAATTATTGCTTGTTACATAATCAAGGTATGAAAACCATTGAAATAAATGATACAAAAATATATGCAGTAATATGTAAGTACTATACTGTCATAGATGGTCTAGGAGAAACATAGCACATTGATATATTCTATGTTAAAATATTAACATGTCTGTCATTTACAAATAATTTGCAAAGTATCATGTGGAGCTCGTTTAAAATTGCATAATAAGAGTACGAATTGAATCTTCTAAAAACAAACCTCTTTAACCAATTATGAGTAATACTAAAAATACTTTTCCAAGTAAGTAGTCACAATGGAAGCATTGTTTAGTTGAGTGTTTCTTTCAGTTTCAGTTTAAAATTGTCATTATGAATAAGACTTGCCAGCCTAAAATCGTCCTTGTTACGGAGAACACTGATTGTAATTAACTAGTGGTTGAAGTGTGCATTCTCGACTCTGTATTGAACCACTAAAGAACAATGTACCATATCCTCATCCAGACTGAATGTTTAAATATCAAAAGTGCTTTTTAAAAGAGGCAATAACAAAATTTCCAACTAAAGATGTGTTTTAATAGATTGAACAATTTCAAGCATAAATGTTGTAAAAGAAAAGTTGGTCTCCAGACTGAAACCTGCAAACAAAACAAGAGCTTTGTCACAGACGTGACGTATACCCCCATGTGCCGCATTGACACAGACTATTTTGCATGCTGTCTTCAAAAAACAAGAGAATCTAATTTATGGCAAGTTGTAAGAATTATTATGCCATTATCATTTAAGTCATTTTGATCTTTGAACTCTTGAATTCTTTCACATGACACTCCATCCAATGACTGTGAACAAAATAAATGTACAGAGTCATTTTAAAATCTCACCATTTTAAAATCTCACAATGAATGACATAGTTTTGGCCCGGACAAGATAATTTTTTGCCATTTTTTACCTTTGAACTAAAAGTGTGACCTTGACCTTGGAGATATCGACGTAATTCTTTTGCATTACACACCGTGCAATGATGGTGAACAAATGTGTAGAATTATTTTTAAATCTCACAATCAATGACATAGTTATGGCCCGGACAAGCTCATTTACGGCCATGTTTGACCTTTGAACTCAAAGTGTGACCTTGACCTTGGAGATATTGACGTAATTCTTTAGCACGACACACCGTCTGTTGATGGTGAGCAAATGTGCCAAATGATTTTAAAATCTCACAATGAATGACATAGTTATTGCCTGGACAAGCTCGTTTAAGGCCATTTTTGATCTTTGAAAAGTTTGACCTTGACCTTGGAGATATCGACATAATTCTTTCGCGCGACACACTGTCCAATGATGGTGAACAAATTTGCCAAATGATTTAAAAATCTCACAATAAATTATAAAGGTATGGCCCGGAAAAGCATTTGACCTTTGAACTCCAAGTGTGACCTTGACCTTGGAGATATTGACGTACTTTTTTCACACAACACACCCGTCCTATGATGGTGAACATATGTACGAAGTAATTTTCAAATCTAACGATAAATATCGAAGTTTTGGTTCGGTTAAACTTTCTGTTTAAAACACACTAAGTGACCCCGCGACCTAGTTTTTGACCCGTCATGTCCCATGTTAACATAACAACCTAGACATCATCTAGATACAACTTGTGACCAAAGGACATGGTTCACTAACCACCCAAAAACGCCCCCAAAATCAATGAAATCAATTTTCAAAAATGTCATTTTTTTTTTTTGTATTCATCTTCTATAACATTTAAATTGCACAAAAAGTCAAATTTTATAAGTGTGCCTTGTTTTCAATTGTAAAAAAAATCATGATAAAAGTACATCACACACAAGAAAATGGCGAATTTACACTAAATTTCTTTGTTTCATCAACAAAAATAAACTGTCAGCGCACGAGAACACCATGACAAACTTTGTCTTAAACAATAGCAAAAACAACAAAAGACAAAATACTATATTTTTGTGACGGTGTTATTGCGCGCCCATATCTTACTTTAAAAAAATGTGTAACCAGTGCTGATCTCCGAGAACCCACCATGCTTTATTGAACCTATCTTTTTAACCCTATATTAAAAAAAACACTGCTTAAAATACCACTTATTACCAAAATTTATTAGAGGTTTTAAGTCTGAAATGGCAAAATAATGATCTTATCAATGTTGGTGTTAAAAAAAGAGGCCATAAGAAACGATTTTGTGTACGCGTCATTCGAAAATAACTGGGTACGAATAGCGTCGGTATCCAATGTAAACAAAGTGCAGACGACGCGTTTTTTCCAAAGTCGGATTTACCCGATATCTTAAAGGTAAGTTGGCATTTAGATAAACAATTATTTTTTCTATTCAAAAAATGATGGTTTACCAATTTCATGGTCCATAATTATGGCTTACTATATCGTTTGTCATAATCCATTCGCGCGATTACGAACGATGTCACTGTTAGAGTAGATATATACTGACTAGCGAGTAGTGCTCGGACGTAATAACGGGCTTTGTTTAATAACTTTCTTAATAATAAAATATATTTTTTTAAGTTATTGATACATTCTGGGTTCTTTATTTACAAGCAAGTGCAAACAAAACATTGTGTGATATGCGCATGCATTTGTGCGAGGGCCGAATTTGGGGCTATTAAGGGAGGTAATTTTCCACTGTACAGAGGTACATGTATTTACCGGACATTTATAAAAAAAACAAGCGTCAGTAACGCTTATACTAAATCTTTTCTGGTTCTAACTTAGAAAATCTATTAAAATAAACATGTATGTACATGCATCTATCAATAAAAACACACATGCGCGTAAACGCACGCACACGTATACACGCCAAAAGACGTACACACTAGCATAATAGGTACTTGTATCGCTTTAATGTTCTCTTTTCGTGTCTGAACTAGCTAGACACTGATGACGTTTTACTTGCCATATTAAGATATTGCTATCAGAATCACGAATGTAAGTCATGTAATAAATATTATAGCTATTTACGGAAAAGTAGGAAAGTCGTGATGGCCTATCCAGAAGAAAGTTATTCTTAGTATTGACGTGATGTTCTGTAACGTTGAACTGACTCACATGACATTTGTCCTTTTTCACAGCCATATGCCTTACCGTATCAATAACTCGATTAAATAGTGTAGTCAGGGTAAGATCGTAGGAAAATGCAAAACAAAATCAATGTTTTAAAGGGATCTTTTCATGCTTTGGTAATTGACAAAATTGAAAAAAGTTGTTTCAGATTCGCAAATATTCTTTTGCTCTACGTCCAGGCTATCCGAGATCGTACCCGCGTAGATTTTGTTTCTAATCTTATTTTAATTTCAGGATGGTGAAAGCCTACAAATGCATTTGCTGTAATAGCGTGCAAAACCAAAAGATCGTCGTCCATTGACTGACACTGTTAAAAACTATCTACGAAGGGTCTTTCCTGCTGTAGATCCAACAGACAGTGATGTCATTTGTTTTCAATGTCGAGTCAAAAGCTACAAGAATGCCCAAAGCCTAGGCAATGTTCAGACAACATCAGCAATGATCCGGACTACCAACCCCAACCATCTACATCCAGACAGCCATTTAGCCCATTATCAGTAAGTAGCCCTAGATCTATTTACAGTGCTTTTACATCTGTAAAATAGTATGTAAAGGAATCTTAAATCCTATGCAGTCTTTAAAAAAAATACGTATCTTCAGCTTGTTACAATTGTTAGTCGTCGGATACCCACGGCTGCTGATTTCGCTCCGCTCAAACATCACTTAGGAATGAGAGTAACGTAATGAATAGACCGTGGTGTCCGACGATGAACAATTGTAACAAGCTGAAGATACGTATTTTTTTCTATACAAAATATGCTCAAATGCGGAGGACATGAGGCTTATTTGGATTTATATATGTTCGTCTGTATGTCTGTCTGTCTGCATATCCGTCATCTGTAGACACACTTTCGTTTTTGTATATCTAAGTGAGGCGTCAACAGAATCCAATAAAATGATTATGTCATACTTATATACAATTCAATATCGTGCATCCGCCTGACATTTTGTTTGTTGGATGCATTTTTAAATGGATTGCCTTACAAGACACCATAAATGAGTATTAATCACATTTTGTGATAGTTCAAGTTTTAATGTGTATAATGATAAGTTTTTTTCTTTATTTATGATTTTCTTTTGATAAACCTTACAATCCCGACAAGTCACGAACCCAAACTTGCAAAACGCATAGATTGCCATTTTTATAATAATCTTTCATTATCATTTCACAGATCAGATGGGTGGTCGAATCGGCAAACGCTAGAATCAAGGGATTCAAATATCTAGATCATGTGATGCCAAATAGCCAGCTGCCATTTATTGGTGACTTTGTTAAAATTGTTTGCGCCATCTCAAACAAATACTTCCCCCCTCTAAGTTCCCCAGACCAAGTCGAACAAGATGAATTGATCGCCGAAAAGATGCTGCAACAAAATGAAAAAGAAAACGAGCTGAAAATGTTAGTAGAAGAGAAAGGTCTTGCTAGGAAAAAGACAATTTGGCGGCCTATTGAAGATTGTGAAGTACAGGGATTTCCGCGTTTAAGTGATGAACAGCTAAGTGAACTAACACTTGGTGGTTTACCAATTGCGTTTGAGTTCCAGCTACATGCAAGAGCATACAACTGGAAATTGTGACATTAAAGTGCATGTTCACGAGCAAAGTTTGATTTCTGCAAAATTGCAAAGTCGCCATACATCTAGCAGAATGTACATGCTGTGGATACGTCACAGTGAGGATATGGTCGAATCATGGTACTGCCAATGCAAGACTGGATCGCGAGTGGTTGGAATGTGTTCACACATTGCAGCTGTGGTCTGGTTCTTGTCTGCCGGTAGATATCAGCAAAAGGAAAGTTTGGGGTTCGAGACTGGGGAAAGTACCTGTCTGACGCTTCTGCAATTCGTATTGATGATTCAAGTTCTAGCGAGAGTGATAGCGAAGTTTTTTAGACTGATTATATTTCATTCTACCAGGGTCTCCATGCGCGTTTCATATACAAGTTTTTAAGCCTTGGCTTTGTGTTAGCACTGGGATACCTTGAGACATAAGTGGAAATTGCTCATTTTGACAATAACGTCATTTTCAATTGGGACCTGCTATAATGGAAATGATGTGCATGGATACATGCTTTTAATCAAAATGTATGCATAGTCATGTTAACAAAAATGTTATGAGCAAACAATATGTTACTGGTATAACATTTAGATAATGAGTTACTTAACATATTAAGATCTTTTGTTTCCTTTTCCTTATTAATTGTTTATATTTCTGATCATTCTCGTTTACGCTAATAGCTATGAACTGTCTTCTTTTTCACTCTAGCGTGTAAATGGAGACGAAGTCCGTTGTAACATAAATATAGATAATAGTATGATACTGAATTATTAAATGAATGTTATCGGTCAGGGTTGGGAGAA